>NC_059117.1:32176710-32414210 GCF_020740685.1 Jaculus jaculus | reverse complement strand
ATATTAAATTCAACATAATTCTTTACAAATGTGAATTGTGGTGAACTCTGGTACTTTGAACTGGATATGAACAATGTTTAAACAAAATCCATTAGCTGGAGGTACTATGGAATAGTTATTTATGATGTACTTTATACTCCTACAGGTAAGTAAGCAACTTATTGGGAAGTCTGACATATTGATCTCTATTTTAAGACTTTTTTGTGTGAAATTTACCAATAGTCTATAAATACAAACATAATATATAAATTTATACTAGCAATAAGTTAAAACAAGTTATTTTCATATAGTAGTCCTAGTGAGGATTGAAATATCTGAATTGTGTAAAGGCAAAATTAGCAACACAGTTATATCAACTCTACTGGAACCTGAATGACACATCACATCATCTGTCAATACATAGAGATTTTAAAATAGCAAAATAGAGCTGCTATAATGCTCATTGTTGAAGCATTGCAACATGACCTTTAACTTTTCCAAGGACATTTTAAAGGATTTCTTTGTATTCTAAAAATAGGAAATGATTTTTCAAACCTCTCATGCTAACTTCTTTCAAAGACAATGTCTCTCTGGGATAAGATTTTCCCTTCTTAAAACCAGAGCACTTGAGATGTGACAAGAATTTCCCTGAATAAAGGAACTCAAAGGCAGGCGTGGAGTTTTCTGGCAGCCATAACGCTAAGTCTAAGAGGACACTTTGTGGAGTAAGCACTGTCACCATCACTGAAGCGTTTTGGAATGATGACAAAAATCAACACTATGTCCTCCTAATCTTGTTGAGAGAAAAAAGAAAAAGAAAAGAATGACAACATGACCCAGAAAACTCTTTGAGGAAAGATAACACTGAGTGGGAACCTTAAAGAGGGGGAATTCTTATCTAGAATTCCAAGCTTTTAAGTTTTAGTGTGTATCACATTATGAGCAAAACCAATGCTTACTTGATTGGAAAACCATTCAACACATGATATCAACACCTACCATGTGACTGGCACCAAAGATAGGGGTTATTCCGGGAAAGAAAACACAGAATCTCAGATGGAACTGAGGTCACAGTTTTAAAAAGATAGAATCAGGCATCAGAACAAAGAAGTAAACATTACCTGTTTTAGAATCATATGTGTTGTGGAGATAGATATTCCATCAGAAATAGAGGAAGTAGATGATATACCAGGAACCAACTAGACCCTGGAAGAAACTAACCCTGAGGAAATAAGGGCAGTTCTTCAAGTGAACAGAATTAAAAGTATGGAGTCTAAGGTATGAATAAGCCTGCCAGGCTCATGAGAAAGCAAACTGGTGATCAACAGCGTTGGCACAGAGGGAGCAATGAAGGGAGAGGAGGAGATAAACATCACAGAAGTCATGTATATCCATGTGGACTTGTGCCCTGTACAATGGAGAATTATTAAAGAGTAGAGGGAGGGATGTGGTACTCTGAGGGAAACACGAGATCTCATACTACACCGAAAACAGTGAAGAATGAAAAATCACACTGTGCAGAGACCAATGAGAATGGGGTTACACTCCCCCATGAAAGCCATAGGAGATTCCACTGGCACAGCGACTATAGAAATGAATAACTGTAGATGCATTCAGATGTACCTTTAAAAAAAGTGTTAACAAAATGTTTTGATGGGTTAGATATGAGATGTGGAGGAAAGATACAGAAATAGTTCAAAGACTTCCAGTGTGAGTAGTTGTGAAAAATGATACCCTTTGCCCAGATGAGCTAGACAGCAGGAGAGGGGGATTTGGGGAGAATGGAAAAGTCAGGAATGTAGGGGAAGGAACATGAAGCTTGAGACATGCACATTGGACATACAAGTGGGGATGCAGTATGGGCAACTAAATTTAACATTTCAGAATTCAGGAGAGAAATTTTGGCTTGGAGATATAAATCTTAAAACCACAGATATCTGGTATTATAAGCAAGGATTCACCAAGGCATTGAGTATAGATGGAGAATAGAAGTGAGCCAATGTTTACAGTTCAAAGGCATTCAGAAGGAAATACCAAAATGAACTGGAAAGGAAGTCATTAGAGGAATAGAGGGCAATGAGGATGGGTCTTAGGCACCAAGAAACAAAGGAGTGAGCCAAAGGGATTGCCTGACTATGCTAAATGCTACTGACCAAAGTACTAAAAATGACCACTGGGATTTTTTGATGGAGAAGTCACTGGTGTTCTTAAGAAGAGCAGTTACAGGGGAAGTGTGGAGCTATGAAGGTGCTGGATATCAAGACTAATAAACTCTTTCTGGGATTTTCACTGAGAGGAATAAGAAAAATGGGGCTTATAAGGAACATGAAGATTTAGCTATTTTTTAAAATTAATTAATTTATTTATTTGAGAGCGACAGACACAGAGAGAAAGACAGATAGAGGGAGAGAGAGAGAATGGGCGCGCCAGGGCTTCCAGCCTCTGCAAACGAACTCCAGACGCGTGCGCCCCCTTGTGCATCTGGCTAACGTGGGACCTGGGGAACCGAGCCTCGAACCGGGGTCCTTAGGCTTCACAGGCAAGTGTTTAACCGCTAAGCCATCTCTCCAGCCCTAGCTATTTTTTAAGCTAGGAGAAATAAGGACATACTTCTGTGCTCATGGAGAAAATATGGAGCTGCATATGAACATGTCAGAAGAAGGAGGAGTGCTGCCATGAGCTGAGGATTAGATTACTGAGATTGGGAAAAGTGCTCAAGTTATCTGTCAAGTGTACAGTTAAATCTTTCAGTGACATAGACAGGATTCAAAGTAGAAAAACCATAAGGCAGGCAGGGCATGACACAGTGATGGAATAAATAGAAACCTTTTTTTGACAATGGAAAGGAAGCAGTTACTAGTTTGAGTCATTAATAATGGTGATGCAGGGCTGGAGTGATGGCTCAGGGGTTAAAAGTGCTTGCTTGTAAAACCTGATGGCCTGGATTGGATTCTCTAGAACCCATTAAAGCCAGACAGCCAAAGTGGTGCATATGTCTGGAGTTCATTTACAGTGGTACAAGGCCATGGGGTGGCCATGTTTTATCTTTCTTTTATTCTATGTCTCTTGCAAATAAATAAAGTACTTCAATAAAAGAAACAGTGGTGATATATAGGAGGGGAGAGCATTCCTGGTTTCCTAAAGCTTGGAAGCAAATAACTAGGGAAATAATTGTGATTCATTAAGAGCTCAGATGAATTTGTTGATATTAAAATTAACATGTAATTTTTTTTTCCAAAACACACTCAATGAGCTTCAGGGTACTTAAACTAAATTTTGTATGTACAAGTAGATGAAAATATTTACACATTGTTACTTTTATTTTTAATTTGTGCCATCATGAAAAATATGGTACCTGTGGAATATTCTTTTTTTTTTCTTTTTTATTAATTAGAAACTTTGTATGGACACATGTGTTGGTAGCATCAGTTCCCTCCTCCACACCCTCATTCCACTGAGGGCCTTCCTCAGTAGGATTGCTGGTATTCCCCAGGGGATTGTAGGTTATGAGTTTTGAGAGCAGAGTCAATGTGTGTATGTGGGGGGCGGGCAAGGGGTGGCCAATGCCTTTGGATATTCCCTCCCACAATCAACAGCTCAATGTGGGTAGCAACTGATTTCTGGTACATGAAGTTATAGGCAAGAGCCAAATGTTTAAAGGTTAGGTTTAATCCCACCCTCTTCAGAGCCCTCCTTACCAGATAATTCTCCCATATTCCTATTGTGGACTGTATCTTTTAGTTTACTATCCAGGTGAAAGTTCTCTATGGTGCCATTTGGAATAGTCTTGATAGTAAACAGTGGTGAATTACTGCTATTCTAACACGGATTGCTTTATGCTATACACATATTTGTCTAATTGTTTTAGATTTCATAATATAGTATGTCTTAAACATAAGGCCTGAGATTTTTTTTTTTTTCTGCTAAGGAGAAAACACATCATATGTTAAGATCTGTGGACTCTATGGTCTAGGTCAAACTAGCAAGCCATAGGTCTTTGTCGTGATGGCCAATGCTGTTGTATTCTAAAGTAGCCACAGACTATATGCAAATGATTGGGTTTGGCAAGGTTCCAATAAATCCCTGCTTACTAAAAACTGATACTTAGCAAAGACACAGTCCTTAAATTGCCAAACTCTGTGTTAAACCATTATGTAATATCTCTTGTCTAAGCATTATGAAATCACTGGGCATGTATCCAATATGCACTAATTAAATATTTTGAAAAAAAGAAGAAAGGAAGGAATAAAGGAAGAAAGGAAGGAAGGAAGGAAATTGGTCATGTATCCATTATGTATTAATTAAATATTTAGATAAGCTTAAAATTTAGGAAGACATATGCCCATGTGCCTGGCATGACTAGCCAATAGGGAGAACTTCATTTTGGTGCAGTACATGGTTAGAATCCCTGAAATCCAGGCTAATCTACTAGCAGCCACATTAGCATTTACTTGGGATTGTTAGAAATGCAGGCTATGGGCATCATGCCTTGGTCTCAATGTTTTTATATGAATTGACATTTGAGAAGCATTAGTTTAGAAAATGTGGGTTTAAATAATCTGTAAAAAAAAAAAGCTATAAAAATCATAAAGCTAACGAAATCCAGAATGATATGAAGCTAAACAGAAAATGAGAGAAATGAGCATTTTCTGAACAAATGTCCATCATATGATGAGTGTGTAGGTTAAATGTGGCATATCCGTACTATTTGCTCATGGTTAAACGTTGGAAACATTATGCTAGTAAAATAAGCCAGTCACAAATGGCTTCATGTTTTCATGTTTTATGATTGTAGTTACAGAATGTATCAAAAAGAGGCAAATTTATAGAATCAGAAAGTAAATTAGTGGTGACGATGGTTAGGCAAAGGGGGGATAAAGAGGGGCTGCTAATATTCGTGGGGCTTTGGGGGTGGTGAAAAAGTTATTCTGGAATTCGACGGTTGTCGCACAGCTCTATAAATATCCTAACATACACAGAATTATGCATTTAAGTTGGTGAGTTTTATGGGGTTTTATGGCATGTGAATCGAAGCCCAAATTTTAAAGTCTGAAAAAATTGGAAAACAATGGCAGTAATAAAAGAAGTGATGAGAGGTTTCCCTCCATAGCAATTTTGTGGCGATTGTGTTTAAAGAGCTTGAAAGTTTTGCTAAGAATGGCCCGAGCAACTCTCCATAGCCATAAGGAGCTCTCCTTGGGCTTCAAGGTGGGTTTAATTATAAAGATGAAAATCTGCAGGGAAATTGATTTTCCGGTTCACCTAATGTAACCTACTTTGGGTTAAGTTGGCAGGAACACTAGCTGGCAACAAGTACTGAGAGAAAGGGGAGAAAACTGAGGAGGGAACAAAGGAGAGAAGCAAAGGTGAACAAGGGGAGAAGGGAGAAGGAAAGAGAAGAGGTGTATGAGAGAGAGATTGTGAGGGAGAGAAAGAGAGAGGAAGGGGAAGAAAGAAAGAGACTGAGAGGTCGGTGTGTTACACTAGTTGTAACTTGAGTACAGTTCTGTATTAACTAACAACCCAGATCTCTACCAACAACCCCACAACACCACACCCGAAGCCACAGGAGGACTTCAGGATTTTCCTCTCTGTCTTCACAACAGCCTTGAGCCTAACCACATAATCTGAATTGGAATGAATTAGGAAAGTTTGGAGTGTCTGTGTATGTTCTAAACGGAATCCCAACTGTTTGCATGTTTCACATACTTGGGAGACAGTAATCACAGAGCTGGGTGATAGCTGAATGAGTCACACTAAGAGGGAAACCAGGCTGGAGTGGAGTGGACTCCGCTCTACAGATGTGTCTCACTTCCACTCAGCATGGGAATCTCCACGGTGCTGTCTCTAAGGACAGCTCAGTATGATTCTCTTTTATTTACATTTGAAACAGTCCACGGGTTCTCTGAGCTGAAAACTGACTGTCAAATAAAGCTGAAAGTTTCAGTAGCAAAGCGTATACAGACAGAACAATATAAACATGATGCTGAATGTATTAGATAATAATGTTTTGTAGACTGTAATCTTAAGGTCATCAAGGATTCATTTGCTTCTTAAGTTAGTAGCCCATCAAACCCATCTATTTCAATGTAAATCTTTTTGTTTTTTTTCAAGGTAGGGTTTCATTCTAGTCCAGGCTGACCTGGAATTATCTATGCAGTCTCAGGGTAGCCTCGAACTCATTGTGATCCTCCTACCTCTGCCTCCTGAGTGCTGGGATCAGAGGCGTGCACCACCATGCCCGACTTTCAATGTAAAGCTTTTTAAAATTAAATTTTATTTGATTGACACTGAATAATTGTACATACTTAAATGTTTTGAAACATGTTTACATTAAATAATGATCAAACTAGGGTAATTTTCATGTTAATACCTTAAGCATTTATCCTAACATGTGAAACATTCATTTTCTTGTTAACCTCATCCTCTCTACTATGTAAAGAACAAGGAAAGTTATTCATTTTACTGTTATATTGCACCGGCTAAAAAATAATACTCTATTATTCTGTATTCTGTCTCCTGCCAAATTCTATTCTCAAGTTCTAACATATCAGTTTTTTAGATTCCACATATGGTCTTCTGTGCATAGTATTTTTCACTTTGTGCAATGTCTTCTCTGCCCATTTGTGTTTTCCTGAAAATGACAAAATGCCATCTTCACTTGTAAATTATATGGTGTCAACAACATTATGCATTCATTTGTTCCTTGATACTAAGATTGATTTCATAGAATGTTAATATGAATAGTCCTATAAGTAAATTGGACATCCAATTATCTCTGACATATTTATTTCATTAATGCTATCTTATTTTCATTACTTTTTTCCTTTTTGATTTAGGGTATTGCTACGTAGTCCAGGCTGATTTTGAACTCAACATCCCTTGTCTTCCTTCTCCTGTGATTATAGATGTCTATGCCCAACTCAATGTCAATCTTAATTCTTCTTTTCTACTCCTATTGGAAAAGAATGTCAATAATATTTTTTAATAACATCATTTTCACAAATAAGTACTCTCTAAAGAATTGAATTTTTGATTAACTCAATAACATGATTACTTATAAGAGTGAGTATAGGAAAATCAATAGTTAATTGAAAATAAAATGGATTAAAATGCCATAGATGATTTTTGATAAATGTTCCTTTATGCACAATGGGTAGTCAGTCCATTGTTAGAAGGGACGTTTTCACCATATCTCTATATTCTCTTCTCTAGGGATAATGAAGTAGGAAGTGCTGTTGTTATCCTCACTAAAGATAAAAGGAGCAGATTTAAGCAAGCCTGGAACATGAATCTAATGCAGTGTGGCCAATAGATGAATTTCTCCATTAGCATCATAAAGCTTCATTGTGGCTGCCTGGAGCAAGGACTTGCAGAAGACTCGGAAGTTCTAGCTACTGCACTATTGCCATGGATTTCAGAAGCATGAAATCCACTTCTTTGCTTATAATCCCATCTATGAATACCCATCTCTGTGCTTCCTCAACCCACCAGGGAGTTATATTCTTTAAAAATCCATGCAAGTTCAGAACACACCTCTCACTTAAAACTAATGTTTGTCAACAAGGATTAATTACTTAACTACTTAATAAAAAGTGTAAAGTGAGCATTTTCAAGACATCTAGGTGTTGTCAAAATGAGAGCCCCTTGAAGAAAAATGATGCAATGTATTGAGACAACCACATGTGGAAGGTGAGTGAGCATGAGGGACTACTTCTGATACTGTTGATTGGCATCACCTCAGTATGTAAAACAATACCTCAGATTACATTAGGAAAATAATCTCCCATGTCATCCTTCCTTATTTACATGGAAGATGATAATCTATTTTTGTTTAATCTTTGACTTTAAGATTATTAAGATTGCTAGCTTTTTTAAATTAATACTTTCCTTTCTTCAGATACTTTCCCCATAAATTATCTATTTCTCTTATGGATTTTTGTCATACCTTCCAGCATATCAAAATATTTGATATGGAATAATAATCAATGAAACTCATGCTTTCTAGTATATAATATATAGACATACATTCCTGGATGTCTGAATAGTGGTATATAGCTGTGGTCACTAAATAACTTAAAATATACATATTTTTTAACTTGTGCAGCATTTGCAATTTAAGTCATTAAATGAGCTTTGCAGGTGTGCAAATACCCCGTTAATCCTGGTGTTTTCTGAAAGACTGCTAGCCACATCAACCAATATTTCAGGAGATTGGCAAAATGGAGAAAGTTTTTCAAAGCCCAACAATAAATTAGTAAGAAAGTATATGTAACAACTGGAACTCTGTTGAGTTAAGAATAAGACCACCTGAAGTTTTATTTTCTTAAATTGTCAAGGGCTGGATTGTTAAATGCAAAACCAGATATGACAATCTTGCCTATCCGTGGCTTTTCCCTTTATGTAAACGTTATTTTCTTGATATGGGGGTGGGTAAAAATGTTCCTAACCTATACTTGTCACTAAAAAAATATATCATAAAGCTACTCTGGCAGGTTTTGGACTGGGATCCTTCTTTGAATGTCACTTGTGTATAGTAGAAACTACCTTTGTATTTTTAGGGTGATGTGTGGCTTTTAGGGAAGGTCAATTAAATTATTTAGATGACAAGCAGCAATAGCAAAAACTACCCACTTTTTCAGTGTATTTAAATTCTCTTTCCATGCTGGATTCTAAGCACGCAGAGAGCTTTGTAACTTTGCTCTATGCTGCTTCTACAACATAAGATAAATCTGATAATTTCAACGTCTAAATTGTGTCCGTGGCAGACTTCAAACTTTATATAATTTTATAGCAGCCATAAATTCAAGTTACACTTTGTACCTAGATTCTGTAGGAATCTCTTTGTCTCTGTGGGGCAAAAATGCTCTTTTACCTGAATATCTTGCTAATGACAAAAAAACAATGGCACATTCTCAGATATGACTGCCACTTTAGTGGTGCTCAGACTTCAGTTGCTTTAAATCGATCACTTTCCTCATATTAGTTATGAATGTGTAACAACTTACTCACTGTGCATTTAGTAACCTTTTCTATAAACAACTCTCTTCAAAGGAGAGTATGAAGTTAGCATTAAGGAGCATATAGGCAGCTTTAACATCCTTTGATGATCAGCATAAGAGAATAGTGTTTATTTTTTTTTGCTGCATGTGAAAGTTCATTCTCAGTATCAAGTTTATTTTGTCCACTAACTTTGTTAACCTTTCCAATTTGGTCAGTATTTGGTGTCCTTGCACAAAGAGCTGTTAGGATACAACAGTTGCATCAGGGTTAAAGGCCAGAGACATTACTGTGTTAACCTGAAGCATATATACTAGCCCATGAGATCACAATGTGTTTTTGATTACTTTCTTAAAAATAAAAAAAGTCACGAGTCCTATAGCAATGTAGAGTGCATCAATGAGACCTCTCATATCAGCAATATGTTTAAAATACTTAAAATATTTCTATAGAATATCACTGAGAAAAGGAACAATGCAATTTTTCATTAGAGTAATAATTTGAACTGTTTCATAATGGCATATGTCTTCTGATCTCTTAAAATATTAATAGGAGAGTATGGGTAATGAGTGAAGCAGAATCATTCTTATTGAAATCATATTATCATAATGAATAACTAACTGGGGGACGCTTTTTTGTAAAGGTTTCCTTCTGATCTCCTAGTTGTAATTCATTTCACTCCTGAGAGATTCAACCCATCACTTAGAAACAGTATTTACACACTTTGCCAGGGTAACAGCTCTAATCCTGAAGGTAATCATCATTCACCCTCCTCTTCGGTTCTTTTTCCTTTTAAGCCCTTACTGGTATTTAAAGAAAAAAAAAAAACAGAAATTAGAAGACAGCTATTATTTTCCTCCATGGGATAGTCGATGGCGATTTAGCAATTAATACCATCTTCTGTTAACTTTCATCTAAAACAAGTGCATGAGGTCACCCCTCTTTCTCTGATATTTTCCAAAAAGGGAGGGAGGGAGACAAAAAGACTATGTCAGCAGACAGGCAGGTTACAGACTATAATATCATGAGAAATAAATTACATTTGTCATTTTATTTTTGCGTATCTACTGAATCCAAGAAAGGGGGGAGGGATATTAAAGGGGAGAAGAGTTAGATGAGCAGCACTCTTGTTGTTAGAACTAAATCAGGGTGAATATATCCTTTCATGTTTTCAGTGTACTATAATCAACAAAAAAACCCTCATTTTTACTTAATTCCAGCATTTAAAAATATAATTTCAGGCTGAAGAAGGACCAGTGTGTACAGAAAACATGCTTTCATACACCACAGCACAACAGAGGACTGGCTACAGCTTCGGTATGTACTTTCATGTCAAGGAAAAACTTTTAAAGTGAATTTGGTCTATATAATGAGTTCTAGATCAGCTAGGACTACATACAGTGTGAGACTCTGTTTCAGAATATATAAGCAAACAAACAACCAAAAGCTTATAACAATGGAAACATACTTTTTTTAATTTTCAACCTGGTTTGTTATAATTTTTGGTTATTTAACTATTTACTTTTGTAAAACATTATATTAGTCCATATAAAATAGAAGAAAAAAATAACCTCCAGCCACTAGGTAACTTAGCTTTCCAAGGGTTTCCACCTGAAGTGGTTAAAAATTAATTTTCACTTTAGACTTACATTATGCTTCCATACATTCAACTTTTCTCATGTATATCTATTTGCATCTATCCTAGAAACTTTAAATTCCAGAAACCTTTTTTGTCAATCATCTGATTCTTTAAACTTCATCTTCTAGAATATTCTGTAGTCTACATTGTATCTTCACAACCTTAATTAAAAATCTTCAGTGTGAGCCAGGTTATATCATCAAGTGAGTAATATAATGATATTCTAAATGTATTAAGAAAGCAAAGACAATGCAATAAAGGAGAAAAACCTAAGTTTAATCAACTTATAGAGGATTTTAATATTAGAATAAATGACACTTCACTTGTCTATGCTATTTTAATTTTAGCATTTGTACATGCTTGATATGTTATGTCGTATTTTGTACAAGAAGGCCCATAATATTTTCAGTGTTTAGATCCTTCAGAATTATTATCAACTTCCATCTGTTCATGCTGTCACCCTTGAAAAATTCCCAGAAATGCATCAATTCCATCACTCACCTGTGTTATGATCTTATGTCCCTGACCCCAGAAGTGATGGCTCAATTTCCTCATCTTCATGAGCAAGGCCCTCAGTTGTACATCCACACTGGCCTTTCTTGTCTTATCACAACTTTATTCTCCAATCACACCAAACTAGAAGTTTTAGGCATAGAGCTTATTGTATTTCTCTTGGGTTTTTCCAATAAAGTCTCTTACTCATTCTTCTTTAGCAATCAGAGTATATAACTATATAGCCACATCTTCATTAAATGTATACTTTTTTTGTACCAGTACTGAGTCTCCTTTGAAATTTCATACATTCGGGTTTTAAATAATCTTGTTTTAACTTACTCCACCAAGGAGATTTCCACTGGCAGCATCCGTCCTCATGTATTTTGTTTTTCTAAAGGCAGGATGTGGTTTCTTCAAGCTGCCCTTTGGACCCTCTTATTATTATACAAATGCATAAGTGAATTATAAAAATCCACTTATTGAGTCATGTTGGTTCACCATATGAAATCAGCAGAAATGTTACCACAACTTTTATGTACCACATCCAAAAAGAGAAACTTCATGAACTACCATGTTATTAAGTAGCCTCAGAGATCCCTACCCACTATTTTAACACTGAGTTCCACAATGAGGTCATGCGAACAAAGCCTTGGGTTCCCACAGAGTGCGTCTCTCCTACAGAAAATGTAGCTTTTGCTCACTCCAGGCGCTGAAAGTCACATGCACAAACCTCAGGGCCTCAGCCAGCCCAAATCCAGGGAGCTCAAGGAACACTAATAATTGGTATCCTTTTGAGACTGTATTCTTCATAATCAAGTTACCTCATATTCACTTAGAAAAGAGGCCGAGGACTCAGAAACAAAAAGGAAGGACTTCTGGTCAAGATGGCAGACGCATGACCACTCTAGAGTGCTGGTGTCTAACTCAGCCTGCTAAATGCAGGCTGGCAGGGGAATCTAGTGATTGACCTTCCCCCATGCCGGACACACTCGGAGAAGGAATCAACCCACTGAGTTTTACACACAGTGTGGAAGTTGGGTTCCATGTTTCAACACAGAACCTCTGGTCTGGGTGCCGGCAGATCGCCACTCAACCCCATTGAGAGAGCCCAGCACCAAGAATTTGCAGTGCCCACACTCTTCTGCCTTGCATTGCTGCAGGCTGGCTGCCTCCATATACTTAAATCCTCAGATCACCTTCAGACCTGGTTTCCGAATTCCAGAGGCGCACTCACCTCTCCAATACCACTACAACTTCCTCACCTTCAGTATCCACCTACCAGGGCCCCAGACAGGGAGCACAGGAATATCTGGCAGTGCCCACCAGAGGGTACCGGTGCATCATGCACTCCCTGCTCAGTGGGGGACAGTCGGGGAGGAGGGGCTAGCGCTACTTCCCCTGAGCCCTACAGGGAAGACACTGCTGGGATAGTGAGCCGAAGAGTCTGGACTTGCAACTGCCCCTCTTGTATCAGCCACCAGCCCAGAGTTGCCAGGTACTCGCAACCTCCACGTCCTGCACGTTTATGAATATAATGCCATCCCACTCAAAGCCAATTCAAATCCAAATGAGAACACTCACTGAAGATCCTACAAGGGAAAATTCTTGCTTCTTTCTTGAGAAAAAAATAATAATAATAAGACTTTTCCCCTAGATATGAGTAGACCACAATGCAAAAACAAACAACAGAAAATGCAAAACAACAATCTGAGAGATCTCCCCTAAGATGGCTTAGCCCCACAATGGAAGTCTCCAATGAAAACATACAGGAGACAACAGAAACAGAACTCCAAAATGAAAACACAATAAGCTATGTAACCTTGACCAAGTGAATTGCTGAAATAGAAGCAAACCATCAAAAAATCCAACAACTGCATAAATGAAATGTGTACAGTTTCCTCACTAGTCTAAACTTAATGGAGAAATCCAGAGAGACTGCAAAAGAGAGATAAATGAATAGAAGGTGAATCAACAATTAGAAGATCTCAATAACTAGCTGATTCAATTTAATGAAGACATAAATCAATGCAAGAGAAAATTCGAAAAAACTTCAAGAAATCAAACCATGACCTGAAACTGGAACACAACAAAGGGATGGAAACAATACAAAAAAAAAAATCCATCAGAAAACAAAAATCAAATAGAACATGTAAAAACCTCTCTAGAAACTCTCACTAACAGAGTTAATCATGTGAAGGACAGAAACTCAGATCTGGAAGACAAGACAGAAAAAAAAAATCTTGGGAGTCCAAAAATATTGATAACTTCAAGAAATGATGTGAACAGAACATGAGTGAATTATGGGATACCACAACATGATCAAAGGGAAATTGTGCAATATCCTACAATGAGCAAACATCAAAACATCAAGATCATGGGTATACCAAGTCAAAGACATGGGGACCATATCCAACAAGATTATTGAAGAAAACATTCCCACCCTCTCAAAAGAGAAACCCATCCAGATACAATATGCCTACAGAACATCCAACAGACTGGACCAAACAAAAAAATGCTCCAAGGCACATCATAGTTAAAACCCTAAGCAACAAAAAGAAAAGAAAGAGTACTAAAAGCAGAATGTGAGGAAAAAAATATATAAAAAGGAAATTCCATCAGAATTACCTCAGGCTTTTCAATGGGAAAAGAGACAACTTCAAAGTCTAAAACAAACAATGGCTTACAACCCAAATTTCTATACCTAGCAAAAGTATCATTCATATTAGACATCAAAAGGAAAACTTTCCCTGGCAAAAGTCAGCTCTGTGATTATATGAACACAGTGCAAAATATACAGAGAATATTTCAGGACATACTCCACACAGAAGAGTCCAATAACACACCTTAAGAGCCTGTGAGAGGAAGAAAACAATAACTGAAACTAGAGGAGGCATGAACATGTACCAAGCCCACAGCAGCACAAAACCACATAAAGCCCGCAGCATGTCAGGGATTAAATTGAACCTCACAGTTAAAACATTAAATATTAGTTGTCTTAACTCACCCATCCAAGATGCCAGTTAGCAGGGTGGATCAGAAGAATGGTACTTTCTATCCTCTGTCTTCAATAAACCCATCTCATCACTAAAAATAGACACCTCCTCAGGGTGAGAGAATGGAAAATGATATTCTAAGCAAATGGAAATAAGAAACAAGTGGGTGTGTCTGTACTAATATCTGAAAAAATAGACTTCAAACAAAAAGTAACCAAAAGGACAAAGAAGGCCACTTTTACTCATCAAGGGAACAATCCAACAAGAGGATATCACAATCATAAATTTATATGCACAAAAAACAGGTGCACCACATTTTATAAAACGAAACCTACTCAGGCTGGGCATGGTGGCACACACCTTTAATCCCAGCACTTGGGAGGCAGAGGTAGGAGGATCGCCGAGAGTTCGAGGCCACCCTGAGATTACATAGTGAATTCCAGGTCAACCTGGACTAGAGTGAAACCCTACCTCAAAAAAACAAACAAAAAAAAAATCTACTCAACAAAAAACCAGAAATTAATCACAATACCATCACTGTACGAGACTTTAATATACCACTATCATCATTAGAAAGATCATTCCAGCAGAAAATAAATAGGGGAATAATAGATCTTAACAACATCATGGAGATAGAAAAAAAAAATCTCAAAATTTGTATGAAATGGCAGAAGGCCTCAGGTCTATAAAAATATTCTCAGCAAGAAAATAAAATAATAACCACACCTGTTCTGGTATCAGCATATCCAATCTAAAGCTATACTACAAAGCCATAGTTAGAAAAAGTAGCATGGTACTTGCATAATAACAGACATAGAGACCAATGGAAGAGAATTGAATACCCAGGCTTTAGTTCAAGCAACTGCAGCTACTTGATCTTTGACAAATGAGCCAACAGCATGCACTGGAGAAAAGACAACATGTTCAACAAAAGGGGCTGGTCAAATTGAATAACCACAGGTAGTAAAATGAAACTAGACTGACTCCTCTCACTATGTACAAAAATCAACTCCAAATGGATTAAAGACCTCAACATAAGATTAGAAACTCTCATATTACTGAATGAAAGAATAGTGGGTACTCTCCACAATATAGGAATGGAGAAAGACTTACTGTAAATTACCCTAGCACCCCAGGAAATTAAATAATCACTCAACCAGTGGGATCTCATGAAGCTGAAAAGCTTTGGTATAGACAAACACACCATAAACAGAGCCAACAGACTACACACAGAATGAGAGAAAATCTTCACCAGTTATACCACTGACAGAGGCCTAATATGTAGAATATACAAAGAACTCAAAAAACTAAGCAATAAAAAAAAATCAAATAATCCACTCAAAAAAATGGGACAGAAAACTGAATCAAGAAATCTCAATGGAAGAAATAAAAATAGTTAATACTCACCTAAGAAAATGTTCAGCATCCTTAACCATCAGGAATATGCAAATTATAACAACTATGAGATTCCACCTTATTCCAGTCAGGATGGCAATCATTAAAACATCAAAGGACAATAAAAGTTGTTGAGGATATGGGGAAAGAGGAACCCTCATTTACTGCTGGTGGGAATGCAAACTTGTATAACCCCTATGGAAATCAATACAGACACCTCTGAAAAATGAAAATTCACCATATGTATATATATGGAAAGCAATTATTGATTCAATATTAAAATATATACTACGATACAAATGGATCTGAAAAAAAACACAATCATGAAAATGCTTGAAAATCATTATGACAACTTATTCATCCTCAAAAATTTTCTAAATGTTTAAGCATATCTATATGTACATGTGTATGTGTGCTCAAAGTTCTATGTATATGTGCATGTACATATATTCACACAGAAAAATAGGATTAGGCTTAACACAAAAAATAGCAGGAAGAGGGCTGAAGAAATGGCTTACTGGTTAAGGTGCTTGCCTGCAAGGTCTAATGACCTGAGTTTGACTCCCCAATACCCACATAAAGCCAGATGCACAGAGTGCCTCATGCATCTGGAGTTTGTTTGCAGAGGCTGGAGGCCCTGACGTGCCCATTCTCTCTGTCTGTCTCTCTTCTTTCTGTGTCTGTCTCATTGCAAATACATAAGAATAAAAGTTTTAAATACTATAAAGAAGATATTCAGTAACATCAAGACTGAGACTTTGCTAGCTCTGCAATTATTCAATCTTATACAAGTGCTCATATTGCAGTTAGTCTAACAAATTAGTAACAGAATTTAGAAATAGAAGATTGACAGGGGAACTTTTATTTACACATTTGTATGATATATATCTTAGATAATTAAACTAGAATTAACAAATACTGGAGCCAATATATATAAGCATATATATATATATATATATATATATATATATATATATATATATATAGGCATATATATATATATATATTAATCATATTCCCTAATCCCATTGGTCTATCCTTTCCTTGATCCCTTTCCTCTGAGGGTTGTTTTCAGTGGAATATCAGTAGTCACTGTGGGGTCATTGTTTCATCAGTCAGTTCCTGTAGGGATAACTCGACCTCACAGCACACCTTCCCACAAATGTGGCTCTTACATTCTTTCTACACCCTTTTCCACAATGTTACCTGAGACTTGCATGTTGTAATAGAAGTCTCCTTTAGTGTTGAGCTCTCAATGGTCTGTAATTTTCTGCTTTTGTGAGATTTTGTGAGATCTCTTCAATGTCTACCACCCTCTCCCTGGAGAAAGTTTTCTGCTGGCCATGACAGCAGCACTCATTTTTAATCCACCACTTCCTCTATAATGCTTCCTTGGTGCTGGTGGGTGTGATAGAGATGACTCCTCTGGTGATAGGCATCAAAATCTCACTTTAGTTCTTTCTGATTGGCCTTGGTCTCCCAGGTATTCATTGCCATCTGTAAACACAGGTTCTTTAAGAGTGAGAGCAGAGTTGCAGATAAACGTATACATTTAGAAGACTTTTTGGTGAGCATAACCTCTCCATTTACCTAGAGAGCAGTATAAGCTTCTGTCAATGGTCAGTGTCCTTAAGTCATAGGCTTCAAACTTGGTTCTCAGTTCCCAGCATGAATTCCCTCCCATTGAGGGGGCCTCATATCCAATCAGAGAGCAGTTGACTACCCTCATGGCTTTTGTTTCACTCTTATGTGCTGGTGG
Organism: Jaculus jaculus; assembly: GCF_020740685.1. Taxonomy (NCBI): domain Eukaryota; kingdom Metazoa; phylum Chordata; class Mammalia; order Rodentia; family Dipodidae; genus Jaculus; species Jaculus jaculus. The sequence goes on along the minus strand of NC_059117.1, from coordinate 32,396,950 downwards.
GTACATTTTGCCTGGCTAGATGATTTTGTAGATTGAAGGATCAGCCCACTACTTGTTCACACTGACAGGCATGGAGCTGGCTTCCAGTTTGATTTCTCAATGTCTCACAGCCCACAGCCTGGGGCATCTTCAGGAACGTATGTAAACTAGAAATTTTAAGAAATCAGTAACTTGCCAAAATAATTTGGAGTCAGTATCCATTACACAATAGACAGTACATTAAAACACAGTAGGGAAATACTGAATAACTGAAACAGTAAGAAGTATTTTAAAACTTTGAAGTGATAAACATAAATATAGGATCTGCATTGATACAAGCTTTGAAATACAATACCCGACTTCCAAACCTGCTAAAAAGCTATAGAAATCAAAACAACACAGTGCTAGCATAAAAAAAGGCACAGACCAATGGAATAAAGAATCAATAAATGGATCTTTATTTATATACGGAGGAGATTTTTATAAAGGCAGCAAGAGCATGCAGTCTCTTCAATAAATGGTGCTAGTAAAATCAGATGTGCATATACAGGATGAAATAAGATCCCCTCATTACACCACAAATACATGCACACAAAACAATTCTAAATCAATCGATTTTCTAAGTGTTAAACTGGTTACTATGAATGTTGTAATGGTTAAGTTTTGTTGTCAACTTGATCTGTTTAGTAATCTACAGACATTCCTCTTGTGTGGATCTCTGAGGTTGCTTCTAGGAAGGATTAACTGAAGAAGGAAATCCTTCCCCCAGAGGGTTCACCCTTCCCCCCAGGGTGGTTGGCTCCTCTCAGATGGGGGTTTTAATCTAAGGAAGTTCTGGAAGAAAAAGCCGTCCCTTCCTCCCACCTGGCTTCAGGTGCTGCTTGCTGCCTTCTAGCGGTGGGTTGGAGATCAGGTTGGACTGAAGACCAGTGGCTTTCCAGGAAGTCTATAGGCCTTCAGGGCTGGATTCGGCCTACTGAGTGATTCTGCCTTGTGGACTGAGCAGCTACCAGATTCCTTGACTCTCAGGTCTGCAAATTGCTATTGTTGGACTGTTGAGAGCTAATGCAATAAATTCCCTCTTAATACAATTCATTCTACCAGTTCTGCTCCTCTACAGAAAGACTCTGACTAATGCAAATATGTTAAGTGAAACATACAGTAAGCACTTCTAGCATTGATATAGAAAAGGGTTTTTCATACAGGACTCTATAAACTCCCAGACAACAAAAGTAAAAACAGCCAGCTGGGATAATATGAAACTCAAAAGCTTTTGCCCAACAGGAAAAATGATCTCAGAATTAATAGTCAAGCTACACATGGTGGACCGTATCTGCAATGATTTCACTCACCAGGGGACTGATATTCAGGATAAATAATGAGCAAACTATTGAAGACAAAAATGAACAACTCAAAGTCCAGTTTCAAATTGGGCTCAAGAATTAAACAAGCACATCTCAAATGAAGAAATACAGATTGCTAAGAAATATATGAAAATAAGTTCAAACTTATTTATCATGAAAGAAATATAAATCAAAATCACATTGAAGCATGGCTGCCAACACATGAGTGCTGGCAGGATGCAGAGAAAATGGAATCTTTGCATGGTGTTGGTGAGTAAGTTAGTATTCCTCTTATGGAAAACAGTATTGAGATTCTTCAATAACAAACAAACAAAAAAAATTAAAAACTACCAGCGATTCCACTTCTAGGTATATAGTCAGAGACATGAATAGAAATTTTTATCACTCTAATTGGCTTATGAAACATTATACATACTTATGTGTATAAATATATTTACCATTATAGATCCTGTAAAGGTGCACTAAATTTAAAGTTAATATAATATTAAATGATGTGATAGAGCCTTGAGAAAAAGTCAATTAACATTTTTTAAAAGTCAATCACAATATTACAGAAACTAATACTTCATGGAAATAAGACAAGCTTATTTTAACATTCATATGTAAAAATGAAAACAATTAAACTGAAGTAAATGATGAAAGATCCTCATCCTAGTGTATCTTAAACCATGTTCAAAAGCTATAATCATCAAGAGTGATATAATAGTGCATTAAAAATAAGGAGATAATTTTAAAGCAACAAAATATCCAAAGCTTAGCTCAAATTCATTTAGGAATAGGTTTCCCACACCCCCTACACAGAGAGCTGTTGGTCAAGGAGACATAAGATTCCCAAAATAATATAGGCTATTGTCAAAACACTTGATTATCTGTAAGAGCTGAAAGGTAAGTCCCTATTGCTGAAGACACCACAGCCTGAAGCCAAAGGACATCAAGTGATCCTGCTGGAACTGAAAGAGAATCCGTTTCACTCCTGGTTAGCCCTCATTGTGCTGGAAATAAATCAGATCCCTCTCTTGCCCACCAAAGCTCAGAGACCATCACACAAGAAGGGGCTAAAAGATTGTAAGAGCCTCAGGATGGGTGGGAATTGCCTGTGGCACAGTGTTTTCCCCATCCCTGCAGAGACTGACTGAGGCCTCTTTGTCCCCACAGTGAATAAATAGCATAACCCCACAAAAGACCCTCAGCAGAACTGGGGAAGGAGAGAGGAGTCCTATGTGTGCAAAATTTTCATTAAAAAATTCAATATTTTTTTTAAAGGTTACAATTGGATCATTAAATATAAATGTAGTGTCTAAGAAATTCTGTGGGAGAAATGGATAACCATTTAGGATAGAAACATTAAGTGGGTTATATATAACAATCCTAAAAATAGAATTATATATAGAACAAAGATTTAAATGTGATAAATGACACTGTGTAAGCACTAGAAGCCATGTTACTATGTTCATAATTTCTGGATGTCAGCAAATCTTCCATTTGACCTGACCAACTACAAAAGATTCTGTTAGATGAACTTAAAAGAAAAAAAAAACACATTTATTTATTTATTAGAGAGAGAGAAAGAGAGAGAGAGACAGAGAGAGAATGAGAGAGAGAGAGAGAGAGAGAGAGAGAGAGAGAGAGAGAGAGAGGGAGAGAATAGGGATTTCAGGGCCTCCAGCCACTGCAAACAAACTCCAGATGCATGCACCACCATGTTCATCTGGTTTATGTGGGACCTGAAGAATCAAACCTGGGTCCTTAGGCTTTGCAGGCATGCGTCTTGACCACTAAGCCATCTCTCTAGCCCAGGCATGCTTGCTTTATTGATACATCAGCAATATGCGGTTGCTGTCTCTGGCCATCAAGCATGGGTCTAGGTTTTGCAGGTAGATTTTCTGCAGATGTAGTTAAGGCTCCTAATCATTTGGCCTAAAGTAAGAACAATTGTTCTTCATATTTTGCATGGGCCTGACTTACTAAGAAGCCAAAACACTGCAGATGGATTTTTCCTGACACAAAAAGGAACTTAACCAGACCCTTCTGCCTGTTATGGTGGGGCTCCATCCTGCTCATCTGCCTATATTCCTGGGTTTCTGTTTTATAGACTGTCCACTTGCTTATCTAGATCCCCAAATTGCTTAAGACAATGTCATGTGAATATATATATAATTTTCTTCAGTTCTGTGTCTCTGCACTGGCTTATATAGGGTATCAACAATGTGCTTATCAGGACAGAACTGGGAGAAACATTTTTATCTATGCAGTCTTATATATTTAAAATTGGAGCCTCTGATCATGTTGCTAATTCAACAAACAAGCCAAATAAATTTCAAAGACCATCCTAAACACAAAGTACTGATAATGAAGTAGGACAGGAGAAAGCTAGTTTTTGTGTGTGTGGTAGTTTCAGTTAGTGATTGAGGCTCAAAGAGAGCCATGAGAAGCCAAACTACATGCCACCTCTCCCTGGAGCAAGAATGGGAAGCTTGACAATGATGTCTGATTGAGACCTGTCTACAGCTGCCCATAGTCTCTTGTGATGTGTGATCAAAATGGGCTGACTCCAGTCAGGTTCATCCTCCAATTTGCTGTCAGTCAGGTCTTCCCTTACATACCTGAATCTGATGCTATAAAGACTGCTACCTTCCAGTCTCACCTTTCCTCTCCTCTCCTCTCCTTTTTCTCCTCCTCTCCTTTCCTCTCCTCTCCTCTGCTCTGCTTTCCTCTCCTCTTCTCTCTTCTCTTTTCTTCTTTTCTGTTCTGGCATGACCCCAGGTGTGTTTAGGTCTTTCTGGCTCTTACCCTGTGTTGCTTGGACACATGTGAATCTGGCCTCTACAGCAACCCAGGCCAGGCTGGGTAGAGGGTGGGAGAACATTGCATTCTTTCTTAATCTAAATTGTTCTGCTGGTCTGTGCTTTATAGTTTTGGGTAACTTTTCACTTTGATTACATGTATGATTTTTCTCTGATACCTGAATCTACCATGTGGGTGCTCTCACCAACAGTAGACTTGAACCTGTGTAGTTACTCTAAACTCAGGGTAACCATGAATGAAACCCTCTTCATCACTCATTTCTCCTCTAAATTTCTTGGTCTCTGCTTTGATGATTTTCCTCTTCAGGTAAGCACCTGGTGGATCATGTATGTTCTCTCTCTACTTTCCTTCTTTAGGAAAGCACATGTCAATGCCACGTGTGTTCTATCTGAGTCTCTCTGCACATACATCTAAGTTCTACTTTTCTTGTGCTTGCAACTTTGTTCTAGTCTTTTTTCTAAAGACCTCAACTTCTGTTCAATGAACCTTGTAAACTGTACAGTGTTTCCTACATCCCACAGGTTTAGCCTACATTCCTAGACCCTAATCTCCCTTAAACAAGCCCTAAAATTTCCCACCAAATAAACTCAATAATTCATAATTTCTCCTTTTAATCCATCTTTATTAATTCTCTATTAAAGGTGGGAATAGAACCAAAAGCTTGGGGTTCATAAATTCTAGGATACCCCTCCAGAACTCCCAAATTAAAAAAGAAATGTTCTAGTAATTTTCAGAGTACTTGGAAATATATTGTTTTGTTATTGTCTAAATCGATTCCAAAATTCTCTTAGGCTCCACACATGTGCTATTTGTTCACCTGCACTTGGTTTTGTTCCTTATTCTACCTTATGTGCCTGTGGTGTCCTTCTTTATTCTGGGTTGGACATGACCATGGCCATGCTGAATCAGAACAAAACCCTCCCAAAACTAGGACTATTAATTCTCTCATGGAGGAGGCAGGAGACTCACAGAGTAGCTAGAGTGGCTAATGAATCTTCATCAAATCCTCACAGGGTCCCACCCATCCAATCTATTATCTAATAGGTAAACAAATAACAAGGAGTTGAGACTCTTCTGTAGTGGTAGTGCAGCTACTGATTTAAATTCCCCAGGAGACTTCCCAGCGGTCCACCTGCTTTGTAGTCACACAACAAACCCTGGTTTAGCAAGCTAGCCTCGGGTGGCTCCCCTTCCTTGGTGTGTTCGTGTCCCTTGATTCAGAGTGAGTAGATGCATCTTTATGTCTCCCGTGGAAAATTCACTTGGAGTCAAAACAGGGACTGAAGTAATCAAGGGTAAGTGGGAGGGGTGTGGATCACCTGTGGGGGAAATGCCAGTGTGGCCAATCTGGTTTATGATGGTGTGCCTCCTAGCTGTGGTGACAGTTGTACATTCCCTAGTTACAAATAATTAGGCTTAGCAGGGCATGGTGTCACATGCCTTTAATCTCAGCACTTGGGAGGCAGAGGTAGGAGGATTGTTGTGAGTTTGAGGCTACCCTGAGACTACATAGTAAATTCCTGGTCAGCCTGGGCTAGAGAGAATTCCTGCCTCAACAAAACAAACAACAACAACAACAACAAAAAAGTGATGCTGGAGGCTATCCTGAGACTACAAATGATTAGGCTTATGCACATGGAACTGAGTTGTCTACCCAGAGGGAACTTTCCCATATAAGGATGGAATCACAGTGGGATAAAGACATATGGGTAGTATCTTTAATATTAACCACTCACTTGAAAGGGAAACTAGATTAAAGTATAGGAAAGGTGAAGGTGGACTGCTTGCTGTTTACTTTGGTTAATGGGCATAAGAGAAAGTATAAGTGAGTTCTGTGCTAAAGTGATACTCTTATGATACTAAAGCATGGACATCCTAGAAAAAAAAAAAAAAAGATCAGTGACACAGAGACAATTAATAAGAGATGTTCTGGTAAATCTGACTAACAAAGATCAGTGTGTAAACTGGGATTGTAAAGTACTAAAGTCATCATTAGAAGAAATGTAGAAATATGGCATATTTTAGAGTTATGAAAATAAGAATGTTTGTTATTTTTGAGTTACTTTATTACTTCTTTTTAAAAATTATTTTTATTTATTTGAGTGGGGGGGAGAGAATGGGGGCACCTGAGCCTCCAGCTGCTGAAAATGAACTCCAGATGCATGTGCCACCTTCGGCACCTGGCTTCAGTGGCTCCTGGGGAATAGGACCTTGGTACTTTGGCTTTGCAGGCAAACACCTTAATTACTACACCATCTCTCTAGCCCAGTAGTTACTTTAGATTTGAGACTATTTGTTCTCAGTCAGAAGTGGGTTTATAAAAAAAGAAGAAGAAAATAGGAGAATTGGAGTTCCTTGTGTGTGTTTGGTCTGTATACACTGCTTTCCACACATAAACTCATTTAATGCAACAGTTCTGGAGTGTGAATTGACTCAGCCAGCATCCCTGGAGCTGAAATGCTGAATTTCACTGATAGAACTGTGTGGCTCTTAAGTGAATATTCAAACAGAGTTGACCATCCAAACAGCATCTCTTTTTAAATATGTTACAAACACAAATGTAAGTTCTAAAAAACTCAAATTCTTAAACCCAAAGCACCCTAAAATAGGATTTATGAACACTGCTAAACTGGCTGTGTTGGTGTATGCTCATAATCCCAGCACTGAGGAGAATGAGGAAGGTTTTTAAAATCTACTCCGACTGAAGTACAGAGTGAGACCTTTTATAAACCAACCAACCAACCAACCAACCAACCAAGGAATTGAGTACAAATTTCTTTAAGTCAGGTGGGTTAGATTAATGTAATTCCAGCATTAGAGAGTCTGAGGCAGGAAGTAAGTGTGTTTGAGGATAGTTCAGCTAGACCTCTCTCAATAAATACATACATAAAACATTAATGTTCACTAGAACTATGGGTAGTTTTTTTTATATTCTTGCTATTGTAATGCACTCTCATCTATGGAAAGAGAGAGACCAGTTCATCTTGAGGTCCCACCGGGTAAGGATGGTCCAATCCCACTAGCAAGCTGAGGTTACATGCTACTCACTTGGCCGTCTGCATTCACTTGACTGAGCACTGTTCAGAACTTTCCTTCTCCACATCTGGGGATTTTCACAGAAACAATATTGCTTCCCATTTGTTTTAAGTCTCTCAGATGAAATATACATTCATTCTAATTTTCCATAAATAAGATAATGTGAGAAAGGCCTCTCTTTTTCATTTGCATGTGGGATGGCACTTTGGGTAAACAACTTTTACTAAGTGAAAATTTTGTTCAAATAATTCTAATAAAAAATTAAACTACTTTATTAAAACATTCATTTTACTTTTAAGCCACATATTAGGAATAATTATTATTCCTATAAATTTATTTTCATTTTAAGCTAAATCAACTGAGTACCTACTAGGTCTTAGAGTTTTAAAAATATTTCATCACTTCACAATAGGCTGTTGTATAGTTCTAATTTTTAATAATAAACAGAGACAGAAAGAGAACAAGTTTAAATAAAGTTGCATTATATTTAAATTTGTTGAAAGAGTAGATTTTAAACATCTTCCCTAACAGAGAAAAATTGATGAAATGCTAAGTGGTAATCATTTTACATGAGTATATTAAATCATCATTTTGCACACATTATGCAATTGATATTATCATTCATGGTTCAATGAATTAAAAAGAAAACCAAACCAACTTATTAAGCTCTAAATTCAAGGTGAGTTTAATTCTCTACAAATCATACATACATAAAGTTAGTTTTTTTTTTTTTTAAATATAATTATCTATTTGCAAGGGTGGAGAAATAGAGAGAGAATGGGAGAGTGGGCATTCCAAGGCCTCTAGCAGTTGCAAACAAACTCCAGGTGCCTGTGCTACTTTGTTTATGTAACTTTATGTGGGTACTGGGGAATCAAACCCTGGTCATTAGGATTTGCAAGGCAGTTTCCTTAACTACTAAGCCATCTCTCCAGCTCAATAAAGGTGTTTTTTTAAGAAATAAAAAAAGATGAATCTACTCATCTGTTTAAAACATTCCCATGCATTAAGAAATATTAACTGGGATGGAGTGGTGGCTGAGTGGCTAAGGTGCTTGCCTGCAAAGCCAAAGAATCCAGGTTTAACTCCCCAGCACACATGTAAGCCAGATGTACAAGGTGGCACATGCATCTGGAGTATGTTTGCAGTGACTGGAGGCCCTGGTGCACCCATTCTCTCTCTCTTTCAAATAAATAAATAAATATTAAAAAAGAAATATTAACTTTTGTTATGTACCTCCAAACGTAAGGTGAACATGCAACTTAGTTAGCCATTAGTCCCACATGTAGATGGCAGAAGAGACTTCAAATGAACTGTTCTAAATTAATTTAAGATCAATTTAATGCTTTGAAATGGAATGTAACCAGTAATTGATTATTGCAATTTGCATAGTATTTATTTTCCAAACACATTACTTGGGATTCCAACCTCTAATTATAAAGCCGTTCATTTGTATCCTATCATTCCTTCAGAAATTTTATTACTCTTCTAAAGCAATACCCTCAATGACAAAGAACTATCTACTGCACATTCAAATACTCCTTCATGCAGGCATGAATACCTGTAACTGGTCTGGGCACATATAGATTCTGAAGTAGTGGTGACATTGTTTATAAGTTATCATGCTTCAAAACATTCTTTTTAACATGCATGCACACACACATACATATGCGCATATATATATATATATATATATATATATATATATATATATATATATATGAAATACTATCAAATGGGAGAGGCTCTGTAAATTCCAGTTGCCATCTTTTATTTTCTCCTGATTATAAGCACCTTGAGGGCAGGGTTGCCATTTCAGCTTACCAGCTGGCTATCCAGCACCAGTTCTAATATAGCAGGTGTTCAATAAATTTCATTGAATAAGAATCCATCTTTGACTGATTAACTTCTTGGCAAGTGGAAACTATTTGATATTCTCCCAGAGTTTACAAATGGTTTATGTACTTTAGAAAGCACCATTACTCGGTGTACTTTTGGCCTTGCTAGAATGTGACCAGCAACTTCAAAATAGAGCATTGAGGGTCTTAAAAGCAAGACTGTCTCTAGCTATTTGAATGTTTTCACTTTTATTAGTCTATTGTTGCACACATATCAGACTGGAATATGGCTTATATGCTGGAACCTTCCAATGTCCAGCAAAACAGTCAAACAGTCATGCACTGGGTTTTCTGTGCTCTGTTTTCATTGTGAATCATGGATTAGAACTGCAGCCTTTCTGACCTGCAATAAAATTCATGTGCTCCCTTAAACATATGTTATAATACAGTGAATTTTATTGAAGGAAAAAATAAATGTGAATTCTACCTGCATGATTCTTTTCAGGTTTGGGCACTGTGATTAACGGGATCAAATAATGCCAGTCTCCATTAGTTGTAACCTTGGCAATCCTATAATAGAATTAGAAAGAATGTTTTTTGTAAAGATTTAAAACTTTTTATTTTAACTTAGGCCCTTGAGTCAGCTTACTGTTATTTCTCACACAAAACAGAACCAGGAATCAAGCTCCAAGAAAGAAAGTGGCCCAGGAGAAATAGCTAAAAATAAAACTCAGTACTGGAAAATGTACTAGAACATCTCTTTCCCTCTCTCTCTCCCTTTCACTGTAAGTTGTATAAAAGTACACACTATCTTATTATTTATATACACATAAACACATAGCAAAACCTAATTTGAGTATGTGAATATTTATCTATATTGTTAAATAGACACATTTGAAAATATCCTTTGTAGTTATATCATGATCATTGCCAAAGTTTTATAATAAAAGGTACTTTACCTAGCACTGAAAAATACTGTTGCAAAAATTCCTTCTGCTATCATCACATGCATAATATGTATATATATGCATATATATATGTAAAAATATAAAATATAAACAGAATTAAATTGTGTATATATATGTGAATATATATATTATGTATGTGTATATATATATATATATATATATATATACACATACATACAAGTTAATTATGTTTACATTTTTGCACATAAATTTGAAAAAGAATCTATTCTTAATCTTTGAAAAGAATTTATGAGGGCTTTAGTATCACTTTTAGATAGAATTTTTATGTAGATTAATTTTGTTTCTATTATTAGCATACAAAAATACCAAAATGTTTTAGCCAATATATTTTGTTTTATTTTTTGTTTGTTTATTTTGAAGCAAGCCCAGCAAACTGCCCTTTTACTTAATGAAAGACAGCGAGAGAGAAAGAGAGAAAGGAGAGGGAGAGAGAGAGAATGAATTGGCACGCTAGGACGTCCAACTACTGTAATTGAATGCCAGACATGTACACCACCTTGTGCACATGTGCTACCTTGCTGCTTGTGGCACCTTGTGTGTCTGGTTTATGTGGAACCTGGAGAGTTGAATGTGGGTCCTTAGGCTTCGCAGGCAAGGCCTTAACCACTAAGCCGTCTCTCCAGCCCTACTTTTTTTTTTTTAGAGGACTTTTATGTTGAGAGAATATTGGAGCATTATACAGGGTGCTGATATAATAGATAACCTCCTATTCTGCTCTCCCTTATAGCTTACTGTATTATGATCTCATATTAGTGTGACACATTTTTAATTTCTTTAAACCACATGCTATTCCAAACTATTATTAATGCCCAGGCTATGCTTATGAGGTGAATGTAAATTTAAATTTTACATTAGATACGCAGTACTGATCCAGATACTTATGACTACATATTTTTTTATTTTTTTGTTGTTTCTTTTTATTTGTTTATTTGAGAGTAACAGAAGGAGAAAGAAGGGGAGAGAGAGAGACAGAAAGAGAATGAGAGAAAGTGAATGGGCAGGCCAGGGCTTTTAACTACTGCAAACGAATTCCAGCTGCGTGCACCCCCTTCTGCATCTGGGTCAAGTGGGTCCTGGGGAATAGAGCTTCGAACCAGGGTTCTTAGGCCTCACAGGCAAGCTCTTAACCACTAAGCTATTTCTCCAGCCCCATATTTTATATAAAAATACTTAAATAGCACATGCAGAAGCCTTCCCATCTGCATAATATTTTTAAAATACTTTGATGCTTTCTTTTAGACATACACACAACTGCTTGTTTATTTTCTGAGGTCTGCATGGATACTTTGCTTCACAATGTGCTAATTGCTTTGACTTTGGCCCAGACTCTTTGCTGGGCCACATGCCTTCACCAGCCCCATCTGTGTTTACATATCTTGTGGATCACTCAGCCCTGCTGCAGGTCCCTTCAGCTTCTTTCAAGACTATGTCTAAAGGATCTAACCAAAGCCCAAACCACCCAGATCAGTTACTCCCCAGAGCATACCCTCATTAGAATCTGCCATCCACTGACATTTTGATGCAAAACTTTCAGCAGTGTATTCCCTCACCTGAGGACATATGATTTGTAAATGTGTGGATTCAAAAGGTAGTGAAAAAATTGCTCCATGAGACTTTCACTATTAATTGCTGCGAGGCAATGGTAAACTAGTAAAGTGCTTCTAACATTGCTCCAAAAACAACACACTCTACTGTAGAGTGAAGCTCTCTGCAGAGTCAGGTTGAAATTAATCTCGCATAACTGGTTATCCAGTGCTACTTGAAATTATTTGGCTAGAGATAAACAGAAGAATTGTTCTTAGCAATATTACATTCAAAATTCAATTAAGTGAATAATGACAATGATGCAGATATAATAATCAACAATGCGAGTCTGATATTATGGCAAAGGAAAAATGGGTAAGCATAATCAGTCAGACCCACAAATTTAACTAGATATAAAGTAGTTGGGGATTTATGCCTATTACAGTTGATTAAAGATATTATTTGTTCACTGTGGGATTCTTTTAGGTAAAAGAAAAACCAGTTAGTTAGTCTTAATGGACTGACATTCCAGATAATTGTTTTAAGACAGCTTAGTGAACATTTAACTTAATGATAGCACATATATATTAGTAAAATTAGAAGTTCAACAGAGAAAGAAATTGTTTAAAAGGACTCAAGCAAATACTAGAGCTCATAAGTACAATGCAGAAAATGAAAAATCCAACAAAAGACATAAAAACTTGATCAGGCAAAAGAAATAGAAACTGTTAATCCTAGAGATGGCTTTTAAATATACCCAGTCACAAGATCATACAAGAAGGTTATGAAAAGAACTGCAGAAAAGTATCATAAAGAGAACAAAAATATTGTACTATTACAATTTAAGAAGGAAAAACAGAAAACACCACAGAAAGTTTAGTTAAAGGGTGGGGGGATGAAAATTTCCCCAAGCAGGTGAAAGTTATCACCACCCTGACACATGAAACTCAAAGGTTTCCAAATAGTTCCAGTTCAACAAAGATATGTCAGAAGAAAACTATCAAAACCCAAAATAAATCTTGAATACAGCAAAAGATGTAGGTACTCACATATAAGACCAGTATGAGCCCATCAACAGAAACTTTGCAGATGAGGAGATGTTTTCAAAGCAATGAAAGAAATACATTATAATTTGTTAGTTCAAAATATTCTTACAATGTTGTCCTATAGAACTGTAAGGATAAAAATAACATTTCCCAATCCAACAAAACCCAAGGAATTATCATTACACTCAACTCATAAAAAATACTAATATCTTTAATCTCAGGCTCTTGGGAGGCAGAGGTAGGAGAATCGCTGTGAATTTGAGGCTAGCCTGAGACTACATAATGAATACAGGTCAGCCTGGGCTAAAGTAAGACTACAGTGAATAACCAAAAAAAAAAAAAAAAAAGAAAGAAAGAAAGAAAGAAAAAGAAATATTAAGCAAGGTTAATTCAAGTTGTAATGAAGGACAATAAGTACTGTGATGTTATGTGTAAATATAATATAAACGGTAAAATATAACTTCAGAATATCTAACACCATAGTGTTATACACAAAACACATTTCTAGCACAATGAATAAACAACAAAGATTTAAAGTGACTATAGCTGCAATAATTTATTAATTGTACATTAAGGATATAAATTATAACATTTTAATTATAAAACAAAGGGTAAAAAGTATAGAAATTGTACATGTTATCAAAGTTAAGTTGTTAGGTTAAAAGTGTTGGGAAAATTATGAGGCATCATATTTAAACTTCATATTAATCTCAAAGCAAAACCCTGTCAAAAGGAAAAGATAAATTCAAAGTATATGATTCTTTTCAGTTCCATTCATTTTCTTGTAAATTTCAAAATCTCACTTTTTGTACTGCTGAATAGAATTGCATTGTGTTATATGTCACATTTTCATTGTCCATTTATCTTTTGGTGGGCATCTTTGCTATTGTAATAGAGGATCAATAGATGTGTATATGCATGTATTTCTATACTAGAGTGTAGCCACCTTAGGGTATATGTCCAGAAGTACATCTGGGTCATGTGGGAGCTTTATTTCTATTTTTGTTGAGATGCCGCCATACTGTTTTCTGTAATGGATATACTCCATTCCACTCTCATCAGCCTGGGCAAGAGACCTCTTACCCTGTGTTCTCACCAGCACTTGCTGTCTATCACTAGAGAAAATGATGGCAAGGGCCAATTAATCATGACAGGATAAAAATCCAGAAAATTCACAAGCATCTGGACATTGAACAAAAGGGGCTACTCAACAAACAATGGGTCAAGAATGAAACAAACAATTTAAAATTCTTGAGACAAGCATAGACTATCAAAAATTTGGTAGTATAGCAACAATAATTCAAAGATTGAAGTAACAAAAATTAACATTTACACTGAAGAAATCAGACAAATAAGATAAAGGATCTTGCCACCTCAAGAAACTGAAAACATAGCAAATGTGGTCCAAAGTGAGTAGAAGTCAATAAAAATGATCACAGAGGAATGAATGAAATAGAAAGGAAAAAGTAGAAAAGGTAATGTAAGCTAAGAGTTAGTTGCTCAAAAAGAAAAAAAAAAAAGACAGAGCCAGGTGTGGTGGCGCACGCCTTTAATCCCAGCACTCGCGAGGCAGAGGTAGGAGGATTGCCATGAGTTCGAGGCCACCCTGAGACTCCATAGTGAATTCCAGGTCAGCCTGGGCTAGAGTGAGACCCTACCTTGAAAAACCAAAAAAAAAAAAAAAAAAAAAAAAAAAAAAAAAAAGACAGACTTTTAGCTAGCTTAAGAAAAACAGAAAGACCAATAAAGATAAAACATGAAAAGGGACATTATGACTGGCATTATAGAAATACAACACTACACAGTGCCAGCCTATTGGATTACAGCAAGAGAAACGGAACCACGTCTAGTCATATTCAACACTCCAAGACCCAATCTGCATGACTCAGTGCTATGTTGGGAACGTTCATCATTTTTCATTGTAACAGTATTAAGAACTGGGACATTTAATATGTATTTAACGGATGGTTTTATGCCATCATCCTGTGAATGTGTGGGCTTCTCTCTTGTCCTCTCTGTCTGTGTCCTTGTGGTATTCTCTGTCATCTTAAGATACAGCATAAGGGTCCTCACTAGATGCTAGCATGTTGTTATTGGACTTTCTAGTACCCAGAGCAGTGAGCCAAAAATTTCACTGCATTAATAATTATTCAAGGCTGAAGAGATGGCTCAGCAGTTAAGGTGCTTGCTTGCAAAGCCTAACCACCTGAGTTTGATTCCCAAGTGCCCATGTAGAGCCACATGCACAAAGTGGCACGTGCTTCTGGAGTCTGTTTGCAGTGGTTCTGGGTCCTGGCTTTCCCATTCTCTCTGTAGTTCTCTCTTCTATCTCTCTCTGTTAGAAATAAATAAATAAAAATGTTTTTAAAATAATGATTATTCAGTCTGCCTTTGGCTGAAGACAACGCGTTTAGGCTGCAGGACACTGAGAAATCAAGCTGGAACTGAGCTGGAAGCCTCCTCCTGACATTTCAGTGGAAGTACAATACTTCACCAAGAAGAATGAAAGGGAAGCAACAAACTCCTGAATTTTACAAAGCTACAATAATCAAAACAATAATGGACTACTTTATAGGCAGCAAAAGTTAAAAGAAATAAATGAGATTTACCAACCTAAAAATGTTTCTTCAGAGGAATGGAAGACAACCAAAAAAGTTATACAATCAATAAATATCAATAAAATTGAAGAAAAAATATGTAATGAATTTCAATGACTCCATGAAAAAATAATCTAATTAAAAATCATTAAGTTTGTAGGGAAAGTTTTAAGTAGACATACATTTTTTAAATTTTTATTTACCTATTTGCAGTGTGTGTGTGTGTGTGTGTGTGTGTGTGTGTGTGTGTGTGTGTTTATATAAGGGCCTCTTGCTGCTGCAAATTAACGCCAGATGCTTAGGCCAAATTTTTGCATCTGGCTCACATGAATTGATTGGGAGTTGAACCTGGACTGGCAGGCTTTGAAAACAAGGTCCTTTAACCTCTGAGCCATCTTCCCAGCCTCCTGAATGAATCTTTTTTTTTTTTTAATTTTTTCCAAAGAGGACATACAAATGCCCAGCAGACCAATGGAATGGTACTCACCAACACCACTTAGCAGGGAAGTGCAATCAAAACTATCATCAAGGTTCAGCTCACACACATTAGGCTGCCCTTATTAAAACGTTATTGTCAAAGGATCCTCATAGGTGCTAGGAAATGTCTCAGTGAGTTTATTACCTGTTGCATAATTGTGAGCATTTGAGCTTGGATCCCTAGCACACACATTAATTCCAGACATAGTGTACATGTCTGTAATCTCAGCACTCCTGGAAGACAGAGACAGACAGATTCCTGGAGCAAGCTAGCTAGCTAGATTTGCAAAACCAGTGAACTTTGGCCTGGTGAGAGAAGAGATCCTATCTCAATTTACAAGGTGGCGATAATAATGGGAGAAATATCATTTGTTGACCTCCTGCTTTCTCACACATGCACACAAATGTGCATGAATACCCTCCTACAAACATGCCACCCATGCATCCACACACACTCACTCATAAAGTTCAACAGAAGAGCTGGGGAGAATCAGTAGAACACTTGCCACATATGCATAGCGATGTGAGTGCTGAGCCCCAGTGCCCATGGAAAATTCTAAACACACTGGTTCATGTCTGCACCGGGGATGTGGAGATCAGAGAATCCTCATGGTCTGCTGCCTATTTTGCCTAACTGCATCAGTGAGCTCTAGGTTCAGTGAGAGACTTCGTTTCTGAAATTAAAGGTGGAAAGTGATATAGGAAGACCCCTAACATAAGCCTGTGGCTTCCAAACATATATGTTCACACCATACACATGCAAACACACATAAGTGTACATCACATACACATCACACATGGGATAAAAAGTTAATTATAGCATTATTCCTAATAACCCAAATATGTCTCTTGGCAGGTAGTTACCTGTGTGGCAGAAAAGGGGAAAAGGGAGGAGAGACAAGAATTTTTTAATGTTGCTATCTTATTTATGAAACTATGATCTTCCTGGCTCTCCTTTAACTGCATGTATATTTAGTCAAAGAAAGAAAGTTCTTGGTTCTGAAAGAATGATATTTTAATGAGATTTTACCTAATGCCTTAGATAAAAATATAAGAAAACATATTTAGCAGGAGTTGGCTTACAACCAAAGTTATATATACAAAGTTCCAAATTGTTTGTTATGTCTCTCTCTCTCTCTCTCTCTCTCTCTCTCTCTCTCTCTCTCTCTGTGTGTGTGTGTGTGTGTGTGTGTGTGTGTGTGTGCATGCACACATGTGTACATCTGTGTGTAGGGAATTTTTTTGTTTGATTTTGTTTAGACTTCACAAAATTTGCACCCAAATTGATTTGGAGTTTAGGTTCAACTTTGCCTCTAGTGCTACTTTATTTCCAGACCCAAGCCCTAGAAGCATTCTTGGTAGGAAGTGAGTGAGATTTGTGGAAGGAGAAACATCTAAATATGTAATCGATATAGCTGAGTGGACTTCACATTTTCTGTCTATAAGGAAAATTAGGAGATGGAAAGATGTCTTAGTCAGTCTTCATGCATGAAGATCTGAGTTCAGGTTCCCAGCACCTAAGTAAATTCCCTGAGGACATAGTGGTATGCCTGTAATCCCTCCATAGGAGGTAGAGACAGGGAATCCTGAGGCAAACTGGATAGCTAGACTCACTGAATGTGTAAGATTTAGGTTGAAGAAGATGCTGCCTCAGTGAAACCAAGATGAAAATGACTAAGGAAGAGACTCCACACACAAACATGTGTGGTTGACCCACACACACGTATGTGTGTGTGTGTGTGTGTGTGTGTACCTATACCTATATACACATGCATGCACACCAAATATACATATGAATGTCCCCAAGAAAGAAAATAAAAGAAAATTAGAAGGCTTCCCATCCTGAATGAGCTAAGACTCATATCATTTAAAGGCATTTGGAAAATGAAATAAAATATACATTTTCTTTTCAGTAGAATCATAACAACGATACAAAGATAAGGTAGTGAGTAATGTGGTGATTTTATTAGCATAGATTTTGGGGTTGGGGATGGAAGTCACTTGTAGAGTGCCTAATTAGCATACAGAAGGCCCTGTGTTTGACCTCCCAGCACCAAAATGAAAAGTAGAATTTTGGTCTGGAGAGATGGCTTAACAGTTGTGGTAGTTTGAATAGATGGGCCCCAATATATTCACTGTTTTATTAGTTTGTGCCTAGTTTATAAGTTCATCTCAGTGAACCTGAAGCTGTCTGATATAGCAGCTAAGATGTTTGCTTGCAAATTTTAAGGACCCAGGTTTGATTCCACAGGACCAATGTCAGCCAGATGCACAGGTGGCACATATATTTGGAGCTAGTGTATAGTGACTGAAGGCCCTGGCACACCCATTTTCACTCTCTATCATCTATCTAATCTAATCTATCTATCATTTATCTTCATCTATCTGCCCCTTCCTCTCTCCTTCAAGTAAATAAAATAGTTTTTAAAATGGAATTTTATTTCAAGCAAGTATTATAATTTTTATCAGATAGACAGTGTGGCCTTATCAAAATAGGGAAAGAAAGAAAGAATATCAGCCATACATTTATATATTTGCAGATTTCAAAAGGTTGAATGAAATAAAAATAATATCATATGCATACTAGCATATACCTTCAATCTGTTTTGCTAACTTTAACCTAAATTCTCAATTTTTTTCTTGTTTTAATTTTTGCTGGTTCTTAATTAAGTGGGAGGAGACATGGACCGATTATTCTTTGCTTTTGCAGTCATGAAAAGAGAGCTGAAAAAAAGAATAAACACTATACTTTTATTTTAAGCCAAACGATAAGTCGTGTTGCATAAATAAATAAGATAAAAATTAAATTACATAAAAGGTTGAGTTAATCTGATTTACATGAAAACTTTGATGAGAATGAACATATAAAGAAGTCTTGTCTAATGCTACTTGCTATCTTGTTTGAAATTCAAATTTAACCTACCTGAACAAATGAATTGAATATGCCCTATTTCATTTTCAAATGATAAAAGTTGTTTGTTTTGTATGCACAAGTTTTAGTCCCTTGAAAAAATAATGACCAGTTGTTTTATTAGAAGTTGGTAGTATTTAAAATAACAAAGCATGTGACAGAACGCTTACAGATGTTCCATAGAGAGCTGGCTAGGAATGAATATGATAATTCACACATATCTGTTAGGAACCAGGTATTTTTCTTTTGAATAAATCATGTCACCTGTTAAAATAAGGTAATTTAATATTTCCTAAATACAAATGCCAAGTGAAGGGAGGTTTATTTGATGAAAGGGGGTATATTTTAATCTTGACTTGTTCTGTTTCTTGGTTAGTTAAAATATCCTCTTTGATTGGGAGTCATTTTTTGAATGGCACATTTTTGCCACTAGATAAATGTTTAACATAAAATTATCCCTATTAATAGCACAAAGATACATTACCCTAACTTTTCTACCAAAAGATCTCTTCTGAGTAAACTATTTTTGTCATAAAGGTCATAAAATTTACTAGATAACAGATAGCTTATCAAATAAAAAATTTAGTAAATTGCACATAATACCTTAAAAATTATATTACTGAATTATTTTTCCATTAAATAACGAGATAACAAAAATAACTGAAATGAGTCTTTAGTGGTGTTTTTATTTTCTGCATTTACACCAACTAATTTTGTTTCCTCTTACCTAATAGGGTGGTTACATCAGGCACCTGCTCACACCTCTGATAAAATTTCACATAATAGTGTTTTCTGCCAAAATTGATATAAATTACAGGAACAATAAAAACATTTTGATATCTAAGATATTCCCTTACAGTCCTTATATATGTAAGGGAAAAAGATCTATCTATTCTAGGTTTAGATCATTCTCTGGATCCTGGAAGTTTTCCAGCCATATCTTGAAAGAAGGAACCTTTGGCTTTTGACTCTCTTTCCTCTTATGGACCAGAGCCCGGCTGTTTTCATAAACAGTGGCCAGCTGTTCAACTTCTAACACTATCCAACAATCTTCCACTTTTCACTAGGGAAATTCATCTTGATTGTATCTTCTTCCCCACCTAAGCTAGGAAACTCCTTAAAGATTTGGAATTTATAAATGCATTCTTAATGAACACATTCAGTGAAGGGTTCAGCTGCTGGTTTAAGACTCGACGTTCTGGTGTTTCAGTGGTCTCTCTTTATTTTCTAAGCAGAATGTTGAGGGGGGTGGATTTGGAGTGTGTTGTTAGAATTTTTAAAGAGGGAGGCCATGTGAGGGGAAGTGCTTGTTGGAAGCTTATGAAAAATAAACTACCCACAGAAAGGAATCCCATGCTCTTCCACCTACGTTGAAGAGTACAGGAGCAAAAACAATACCATCCCCACTGCCTCTTTCCTCACACAAGTACCTCAGAGAGCAGCAGTACAAATGTGTGGGGTGACCGAGCTCATTATGAAAACTGTATCTCTGTGAAGGAGAACAGCACGGGGAATAGAAAGTTCTACCGCAATCTATCACATGGCAATCCAGATGCTTTGTTTCTTTCGTGAAGACATAGTAAGTCTTCCTTCTCTTGCTGAACAAGAAGAGAAAATAAAACAAATAAAATACAAAAGCAAGTACACAAAACATTATTTTTGTTAAAAACATTACTAATTAAATAACAATATTTATTACTCTCAAAATATTTTTAAAATTTTTTTGTTTATTGTTTATTTGAGAGTGACAGACAGAGAAAGAGGGAGGGAGGGGGGAGAGAGAGAAAAAGAAAGAGAGAGAGAGAGAGAGAATGGGCGCGCCAGGGCTTCCAGCCACTGCAAATGAACTCCAGCTGCATGCGCCCCCTTGAGCATCTGGCTAACGTGGGTCCTGGGGAATCGAGCCTTGAACCAGGATCCTTAGGCTTCACAGGCAAGCGCTTAACCGCTAAGCCATCTCTCCAGCCCTCAAAACATTTTTTTGCTAAACGTATCATGTTAAGAAAAATATCTCTTTTCCAATAAAAAAAATAGAGAAAGTCTTAAAGACCTCTTGTTTTTGTTAGACGAAGGCTAGATGTATATAGAAATGTCCATCTCCACACAACACGTGAACATGGACATGAGCATTGCTGCTGAGATGCTGCAGTCGTGAGCCATGCATTGGGTGATTTCAGGATGGAAGGAGGAAGGTGCTGACAGTGGCCATGGAAACATGTCCTTCATGTGAGAATCCAAATACATGAGGAAGAAAAATTCCTGGATGAATAGTTGTTTAACCATTGTTAACCAAAGAACATGCATTAAAAAATATTTTATTTAATTTTAATTTATTTGAAAGAGAGAGAGAGAGACAAACACACACACACACACAGAGAGAGAGAGAGAGAGAGAGAGAGAGAGAGAGAGAGGGAGGGAGGGAGAGAGAGAGGGAGGGAGAGAGGGAGAGAGAGGGAGAGAGCATGCATGCCAGGGCCTCCAGCCACAGCGAACAAACTCCAGATGCATGTGCCAACTTGTGCATCTGGCTTACGTGGGTCCTGGAGAATCGAACCTGGGTCCGTTGGCTTTCCAGGAAAGTTCCTTAACTGACAAGCCATCCCTCCAGCCCCATTTAAAAAAAATAAATCATGCTAGCGGCCTTTAACTGAAAGGGGTGATGTATGGTCCAATGAATCCAGCCTCCACCACATGTATTTGTTTGTGTATTTTCCTTGTTCACTCAGTGTCTGGAAGCTTGCAGTTCCTTAGGGTCTTTGAATTAAGGAACATCATCAAATGGGAGCATAAGTATTAAAAGGTTTCCTCTTAAGTACATATCAAAGGTCTGCAAAGTATGATGGGAAACCTAGCTGGGATGTTTTGGAAGAAAATCTTGAGAGCAGATTTTGTTTTTAATTTATATATTTGCAAGGAGAGAGTGAGAGAGAAAGAGAGAGAGGGAGAGATGGAGAGAATTGGCACTCCATGTCCTCTAGCCACTGAAAATGAACTCCAGATGCATGGGCCACTTTGTGCATCTAGTTTCTCATGGGTATTGTGAGGTCAAACACAGGCTTTTAGGTTTTGCAAGCACGTCCCTTATCTGCTGATCCATCTTTCCACCTCCTTAAGCATTATTTTTCACATACACATTGACTGAATAGTTAACCATAATACTTTTTTTAAATTAATAATATTTCAATAGTTTTATAGTTTATGGAAAGTTACAGTTATTAACCCAACTTTTACAAAAAGAAATTTCTTAATGCTAATTTGGATTTTCCTCAAAACTTAAAATCTGCACCTGATTAGCAACTATGGTTTTATTATCAAAGTATGCATTGAAGAATGAAAGAAAAAGCTCAAATATCAAGAGGAATTTAAGACACTGGTAAAACAAACTATTGAAAAATCTACATAAAATGTCTCCATGAATAAGACTCTTTAGCAGCACCGTATCATTGGTTTGCTCAATCCTGGGTGGAATCGGCATCTTCTTCTATTGCCAGATGAAGAGGGAAGGTTCTTCATGCAAGCATGCCTTGCCTTTGAAGAATTGGCTGTACTGGGAAACTTGTATTCAATCTCCTCTAATCCCAATCACCTTGCTTTCCTACTTTATCTTACAGAACAATGTCAAGCAAGAGATGAAGAATGACCAATTATTTAGAACATTAGAAATTAAAGAATACACTCGTACTTTCTAATTGAGACTTTTTTTTTGGTATGAAAGAAACAAAGAACATTTAGGAATATTGAACATATAGAAACTTTTGCGTCCTCAATTTTTTTTTTCTTCCAGTGTTAGGGAACTTAGTGCAATGGCTGTTGGAGATGATAGTAAATGGGTCAAAATGTGAGTATGTCCATCGAATCTATGAGCACAGCAGTAGTTACTGGAATTCACAATCTCTGTTCCCTGCCTGGTTAATTAATATGATTTTAAATCTTTCATATGGAAGGATTTCTTAGGGGAAAAAATAAAAAAGAACCTAAGATTGACTGGAATTTACAAGCTCATTTAAAGAAAAGTCTCAACTATTTTTTTCTTACAAATGTAATACCTCCCCAGATGGCAGTCTTTGTAGTTTGTGGCACTGATTCAAAAGGCATATTAACTGCTACTCTCCTAGCTGCATCAAGCATTTACAGGCCTCCCTACAGAATGGGTTCGGCAGTAATTAAAATAACACCCTTCCTCAGGGTGAAGTTACACTCGAGGAGTCCTGGGATGTTTTTCTTTCCTTCCATCGGGTAAATCTTCCCCCTCCCAAAGATGAGAAAAATAGAGTATGAAGAGAGTTTGAACGAAGATGGAATTTAGGGGTGGGTTAAAGAGGAGAAAGGCTGAAAATAAAAAAAATAAAAAAAATAAAAAGGCTCAAAGCAGGAGTTCCATAAGCAATAGTAAAATTTTAGTATTATATCCTTCACTATCAGACATTGATAGACAAACAGGTTTAAAAATAAATTAAGGGGAGGAGGAATACCATTTACTCATTGAAGCAGCAGCAAATCAAGGAAAGAAAATAAACAGGGCTGGGATTGCGGGCCTTTAACCTGCTGGTCAGACAGTTCCATTCTGTGTGTGTTTGTGAGCTGGTAAATGGTGAAGGGGAGCTGAGGGGACGAGGCTTGTGGGATTCTCAGAGCTCCCACAGCTACCCGGCCAGCTGTACAAACATGTGCAAGCTTTGTTAAGGTATGGTGGGCAACATGCTGAAACTGCTGAGCTATCTGACCTATAAATCCCCCGCTAAAGCTCCACTGGAGGGAACGCGGAGAGATCTGTGTAAATGTTTTATCCAGCCAGAAGCCAGCTATTGGTCATTTCCGCCTCTTTTTCTCAGTGCATCCTCTGGCTGGCTGCAGTTAAAGTAGCCTGTTTAGAGGCCTACATGACAATCTTAAATTCTACTCCCAGCTAGGCCAAACAAAAAAGGGAAGGGGGACTCAGAAGTTCCACCTTCATGGCTTTGTAACATAAGGAAGGCTTATGTTCCACAGTTTTTATTTTTAATTGAGATAGGGTCTCATGGTAGCCCAGCCTGACCTGGAATTCACTGTGTATTCTCTTGGGTGGCCTCGAACTCACAGTGATCCTCCTACCTCCACCTCCTGAGTGTTGGGATTAAAGGAGTGCTCCACCAAGCCCGGCCTCTCTTCCACAATCTTGAGCAATAAATTCAGGCAATGAAATCTTCTATTACTCTTTATTTTTCAAATTCCTTTACAAACTCAGTAAGTGCATCCCTTTCAAATACTATAAACTAAATATACATTTTTTTTTTCTTAAGCAACTTGGGGGCTGGAGAGATGGCTTAGCAGTTAAGCGCTTGCCTGTGAAGCCTGAGGACCCCAGTTCGAGGCTCGGTTCCCCAGGACCCACGTTAGGCAGATGCACAGGGGGTGCACATGTCTGGAGTTCGTTTGTAGTGGCTGGAGGCCCTGGCGCGCCCATTCTCTCTCTCTGTCTATTTGCCTCTCTCTCTCTCTCTCTCTCTCTCTCTCTCTGTCATT
Organism: Jaculus jaculus; assembly: GCF_020740685.1. NCBI lineage: Eukaryota > Metazoa > Chordata > Mammalia > Rodentia > Dipodidae > Jaculus > Jaculus jaculus. The sequence goes on along the minus strand of NC_059117.1, from coordinate 32,372,882 downwards.
CTCAAATAAATAAATAAAAATGAACAAAAAAAAATTTTAAGCAACTTGGGCACAATGGATTTGTATTATACTTGTAAGCACTGTACCACTTCGCCCATTCACTTAACCTTTGTGATTCACAACACATCATCTTAGCTCTGCATGTTATATTTTTAATACAAAGCAATACAAAGGTTCTAAATTGCTAAGCCCGAGGATAAACTTCCTAAGATTTTTTTGTTCTCTTTTCTAAACATTTCTGAACTCTAAGTGACCTCTTTTTATGAAGTTTCCAAATGGCATACAAACACCTTAAACATCATGCAATTACAAAGCTCTGTAGACCATTAAAAAGACAAAGAAAGTTACATAAAATAAGGACATGGGAAACAGGCTAAATTTAAGAAGAAAATGGCTTTTGTAAACATCGAGAAAACTAGAGATGTCTCTGTGTTTAAAAAACTTGGAATCCACTTTGGATTTTCTAAAAATCTCTGAAGGATAAAAATGCAATCCACACTTAAAGAAATAGAAAAGCACTATTCACAGGGAGCTGTTAACCTTATTTTCAGTCCTCTCACATAACTCAGAGTTACATAGTTTTGGTAGTATTCAAATGTAGCAAATTCAGAGATATGAATCAAAAAGTTGATTTTTTTTCCTGAAATAAGCCTACATGGTATTCTACAAATTTACTTTAATAAATATTTACTGTTTCTCTACAATATATTGAGCACCAGTCCGAGACCTTGGTTGGCAAGAGATGAGTCACTGCTCTTGCAAATTTACCAGAACATATACACAGGAAAGAAGATATGAAGCAAGAACATGCATAACAGAAAAAGCACTATGCACTCAAAGAAAGCAATACACACCTGAAGAAATTCAGAGACAGCAGGAAGGATTTACAGACAGGGTAATGCAACAAAAATATGCTTGAACATCATGGATTTCTTTAAATTATAACACATGAAAATTATGAATAGGTTATATCACATTAAGGTGAAGATCAATAGCCAGGTATGGTGGCGCACGCCTTTAATCCCAGCACTCGGGAGGCAGAGGTAGGAGGATGGCCATGAGTTCAAGGCCACCCTGAGACTACAGAGTTATTTCCAGGTTAGCCTAGACCACAGTGAGACCCTAACTTGAAAAAACAAAACAAGCTGAAGATCAAGTATATAAAGGAGTTGTGGCAAGATAATAAATAATAATAATGATAATGCCAAGTGAGCCTCCAGTGAAGTTTTAGCTTAGCACCAACAACTGACGAGGCCAAAATATACAGCTTCCTGCATTTTTCCTCTGTCTTGTTGAATAGAGACATACAAGTGTACAGTGTTAGGTGACTTCTAGGAGTGCAGAAATGATTAATAATGTCAACACATGACTTTTCATCACCATGACAGAATAGCTGAGAAAATCAACTTAAAAGGAGGAAAGGTTTATTTTGACTCATAGTTTTGAAGTTTTCAGACCACGGTCACATGACCACGTTGCTTCAGCCAAGGCAGCACATCAAGGTAGGAGATGTAGGGTGAAGCAGACTCCTGCCAAAAAGCAAACAGCAAAACAGGAAGGGGAAGACATAGATGCCCCACAAAATTCTTTCAGGCCATATCCTTATCCCCAGTGATTTACCTTCCACTAGGCTGCACCTCTTGATGAATGCCCTTCTCCCCTCCCATCACTTCCCAACAGTACCACAGCCGGGGACTAGATTTTTAACATACAGACCTTTGGTAGACATATCCTAACCCAATTTCAACATTGTAAGCATCATCATTGCTTTTTATTATAAATTAATATGACATAAAAACATAATTCTTGGACTGGAGAGATTGCTTAGTGGTTAAGGCATTTGTCTGCAAAGACAAAAGATCCACATCCGATTACCCAGGACCCATGTAAGCCAGATGTACAAGCTGGCACGTGTGTCTGGAGTTCATTTGCAGTGACTGAAGGCCCCGGCCTGCCCATTCTCTCTTTCTCTCTTTCTCAAATGAAATAACTGTTTTAAAAAAGAATTAAGGGGAGGAAACATAATTTATCTAACCTCATTTCTATCTATAGAGATATTAATTTTTTTAATATCTACAGTTTTCTAAGCAACAACAAGTACACTCCCAATACATACAGGCTTTGATACTGAAACACATATTCTGCAGTCCTTACATTTATCAGTGAAGATGATGTTAGGGAAAATGATTTGCAAACTAAAATTAATTAAATAAATAAATAAAGGTCCAAGAGTAAATTCGGCAAAATAATATGGCAGAAAGCTACCGAGATATAACTGGTAGATTTGATTATATGTAGCCTAACTCACTTAAAAATTTGCCCCCCCCACCCCCCGTATTGGGCTGGAGAGATGGCTTAGTGTTTAATACACTTGCCTGCAAAGTCAAAAGACACAAGTTTAATTCCCCATATAAAGCCATATGAACAAGGTGGTACATGCATCTGGAGTTTGTTTATAGTGGCTAGAGGCCCTGGTATGCCCATTCTCTCCCTCTCTCTCTGTCTCTCTCTCCTCTCTATCTCTAAGAAATAAATAAATGAAATATTTTGTAATCCCCCCCAAATAAAGCTTTTACATTCAGAATTTAATCTTGTTTAAACTACTTGGTATATTCAAATGAAAAAGAAGAAACAGATAAGGAAAGAATCTAAAAATAACATAAAAATATAAAGCTAAACACATTTTTTGGAAAAAAGATACTAAAGTGAGATTTAAGATACTCAGCTGCTCCACTGAGTCAATCGACTGGAGTTTATGCAATTGCTGTTTTGTTGTACTTCTCTTTACACTAGAAAAGCAATTGATTTCTCCTCGTATTGTATGAGGGAATTAAAATATTCTAAATATTTTAAGACCAATTAAAACATTATTGTTAAGTTGCCTTTTTAAAACAGAAAGTGACTACAAAAATAATATAAAACAATGGAGCAGATTAAAACTTTCCCAACCTACTCCTTACTTCTAATTGCCACTTCCATTAAATACTGAAGACAAATTATTATTAAAATTATTTAAAATTTTACCACAGTTATTTATTTTAATTGTCATTATATTTTTTTGCCAAAACACACATTATTAAAAAATATAATATTAAGCTGGGCGTGCTGGCGTATGCCTTTAATCCCAGCACTTGGGAGGCAGAGGTAGGAGGATGGCTGAGAGTTCGAGGCCACCTTGAGACTGTAATTGTGAATTCCAGGTCAGCCTGGACCAGAGTGAGAACTTACCTCAAAAAAAAAAAAAAAAAATACAATATTAAAACTCTGATGTAATAGGCTCAATATTCTTTTCTCAGTTTTCTCATTTCTTACACTAGAATATTAATTGATGATAAATTACCAATTATTTTCCTTTAATATGAAATAGATAAGTAATATCATCTAGACATACATTTACTGTTAACGATTTATTAATATTTGAGTACTATGATTGAAAAGATATATAATACCAATGAACACATTTTATTTTTATTATGGTTATGTAGTCATGTTAATTGTACAACTTGTTTATTTGTTCCACATCTGATTAACAAAAAAACATGCAGGGCTGGAAAGATGGCTTAGCAGTTATGTGCTTGCCTGTGAAGCCTAAGGACCCCGGTTCGAGGCTCCATTTCCCAGGACCCACGTTAGCCAGATGCACAAGGGGGTGCACTCGTCTGGAGTTCATTTGCAGTGGCTGGAGGCCCTGGGGCGCCCATTCTCTCTATGTGCCTCTTTATCTCTCTGTCACTTTCAAATAAAAAATAAAAATAATTTAAAAAAAAATGCAACATAGTTTTTTTTTTTCTGTCTGGCTAATTTTACTTAACATGATGACTTCTAGTTATGTGAATTTTTCTATAAATTATGTGGTTTCAGTTTTCTGCGTGGATGAATAAACTCCAAATACATACACATATATATTTTATTGTATATATAGTACTTTTTAAGCTATTCATCTGCTTACAGGTACATAGGCTGGCTGCACAGCTTGGCTGGTATACATAGTGATAGTGGGTATGGGTGTATAGGTATCATGTTGTACAGTGATTTTAATTCCCGTGGGTATATGCCTTGGAGTGGTATGCTAGACCATAAGACAATGCTGTGTTTTGTTTGTTTGTTTGTTTTATTTTTCATGTTTGGAGGAAGCTTAATGTGGGTTTGTATAGTATCTGCACTAATTTAAATTTTCACAAATAGAGTATAAGTATTCCTCTTCTCTACATCCTCTCCTGCAGTTTACTGTATTATGTGTTTGGTTTTTGTTTTGTTTTGCTTTTAATGATAACCATTCTTACTGAACTGATATGAAATCAAATCTCATAATTTTGATTTACATTTCCATGAGAGCTAGTGAATGTTTTCATGTATTTTGTAGGCCATTTGCAAAGCACTTCTTCAAGGATATTTGTGCATCCAAGTTTTTTATAGCACTTTCATATTAACTATGGTATTCAACTAACCCATGTCCTTCAGGAGAGGAATTAATAAAGAAAATGTGGCATATATACCAAATGCAACTCTAGCTATAAAAAAAGGACAAAGTTATGTTGTTTGTGGGAAAATTATGAATGCACTGGAGATAATCTTATTAAGCAAATTAAGCCATTCTTAGAAAAACCAACATCTCATGTTTTCTTGTTTGTGGTTCCTAGATCTCACACAGCTACATAAAAACATCTATGTATACATGGCATGGATATAGAAGTATAGGTGGCTAGGGAAATAGATAGAAGGAAGTGAGGGGATGGAAAGATGGCTTAGAAGTTAAAGTACTTGCCTGTGAAGCCCTAAAGACCCAGGTTTAATTCCCAGTACCTATGTAAGCCAGATGCATGTGGTGGTACATGTGCCTGGAGTTTGTTTGCAGTGACTAGAGACCCTGGTGAACCCATTCTGTTTCTCTCTCTATTTGACTCATTTCCTCTCTCTCAAATAAATAAATTAAAAAAAAAACTTTTAGAAAATGAAGGAAGTGAGAAAGAAGGAAGAATTAAGAGCATAGGAGAAGATGTTCAAAGTACATCATATACTTATATGAAAATATCCTTATGCAACTATGTACAATGCGTACATACCAATGATTTTTAAAGATACCTGTTCTGATCATTTCACAGTTATTGATTAGATCATTTGTTCTTTATTTTATTATTATTATTATTTATTTGAGAACAGCAGAGAAAGAGGGAGAGAGAGAGAGAGAGAGAGAGAAAGAGAGAGAGAGAGAGAGAGAGAGAGAGAGAATGGGCATGCCAGGGCTTCCAGCCACTTGTAGACGAATTCCAGATGCATGTGCCCCCTTGTGCATCTGGCTAACGTGGGTCCTGGGGAATCAAACCTTGAACTGGGGTCCTTAGGCTTCACAGGCAAGCACTTAACTGCTAAGCCATCTCTCTAGCCCTCATTTGTTCTTTTGTTTGTAACTTTCCTGGCGTTTCTTACGCCTTCCATACCTACCTATGCAGAAGTTTTAAACTTGATGTAAAGGCTAATTATTCTTACAAAAGTATCCTTAACTGATCAATGAATACATTTTCATTGAAATGTATATATTGAACAGTAGCTTTAAAACTTCTCACCAATATTCATGACCTAAGAAAGAATTTACAATGTTATTTACATAATTTTATATTTATTCTTATCAAATTGTCATAATTATCTTAATTTCACAACATATAATTAATTATTTAAGACTCAACTAAGTGCTATGCATACTTTCTTTTGGCTATCTATACACCTATGCACACAAATATCTACACATATATTCATATGGGATAATACAGATGTGTTATGACATTACAGTTTGAGAAGAGATGATTTGATATCTCTTAAGGGATATATTTCTTGAGTATGATACATTCACAATACTAGACACTTTTCATATACCAGAAGCCTCCCTGATTATATTAAGCAGGTATATTCATTCCTTATCTTTGCTACCAACCTATTAACATGACTGACATGCAGCTATATTCTACTCATATCTCAGGTATTCTACTTCAAACAAATTGTACTTTTATTTACTTGCTGATATGACCATGGAAGATTTAAACAAAGACTAGAATAAAGATTGGAACAAGAACTAGGAAACTATTGTTTTGTATTCCAGAGTCTCTCTTGCACCTGGGATTATTATTTTCCAATCCCATAGATTTAGAGTTGAAAAGTCAGAAAATCACCAATGGAAATTAATAATATCCACCTGACAATTTCCATACAGAAAATTTTGCTGATATTATGAATGCTTTGCTTGGAAATTTTTACTTTGTTATATTATTTACTTATAATTTTATAGTAGATTATGCAGCTAATATTCACATTTCTATTACATCTTTACCCTAAATTTTCATGAGCAGAAGCAATAACTGTAGTACAGAAATGTGAAGACAGGGGCTGGAGAAATGGCTTAACGGTTAAGCACTCGCCTGTGAAGCCTAAGAACCCTGGTGTAAAGCTCGAATCCCCAGGACCCACATTAGCCAGATGCACAAGGGAGCGCACGCGTCTGGAGTTTATTTGCAGTGGCTGGAGGCCCTGGAACACCCATTCTCTCTCTCTCTCTCTCTCTCTCTCTCTCTCTCTCTCTCTCTCTCTCTGCCTCTTTCTTTGTCTGTCTGTCACTCTTCAATAAATAAATAAAAATAAAACAAAAAAATTTAAATAATAATATACATATAGTAAATCTTGCATGTTTCATTAAACATGTGTAAATAGAAAAAACATCAACTTAAAAATACTTTCTCAAAGGCTGCAGAGATGAGTTGGCTTGATTCTTTCTCTCTCTCTCTCTCTCTACATATATATATATGATACCGAAATAAATAAAATGTTAAAAAATTCTTTCTCAAAACTGATATTTCTGTATAGAGAATTAAATCAAAATAAAAATTTACCCAGAATTTAGTGGTTTGTTGGAGCAGCTGTTATATGTGGTAAAATATTTCTAAATATTTGCTGTCTGAATTTGACATCAAGACATTAATATGATTATATATATCAATAACAGATTTCTATTATCACATACATGAGTGGAAGAGTCAAAAAATAGATAAATAAAATATAGCCGCATCTTTCAAAATGGCTTCTATCATCAGACCTGTGAGAAAATAGCTTATTAGAGCATGATTTCAAACATGGCAGGAGACTTTACAATATGGAAATCAGCAAATTCTGTAAATTAATTCTGTAACTTATGGTCTTTGTTTTGATTTTCCAGAGAGTGTGTCATGCACATCATACCAGCACGTCAGTGAGAATATCTTCTGAGGGTGTGATAGTTTGCTATAGTGTGCAGTGTGGAAATGGAAGTGAGATTGAGATGTAAGATCCCTGAGTCCTAAACAGTATTCTCCAGCTACTTAATTAATCACAAAATAATGCATGTTGTGCCAACACTTTTGCTTGTTAATCGGTCCTCATTTTTTATTGTTTGTTGTTTATTTTTATTTATTTATTTGAGAGCAACAAAAAAAGAGAGAAAGAGGGAGAGAGAAAGAGAGAGAGTGAAAAAATGGACCCAAAACGGCCTCCAGTCACTGCAAACAAACTCCAGATTCATGTGCTACCATGTCCATCTGGCTTATGTGGGTACTGGGGAATCAAGCCTTGGACAGGAGACCTTAGGTTTCATAGACAAGCACTTAATCACTAAGCCATCTTTCCTTCCCAGTCCTCATTGTTGAATAATGTTTGAATACAACTTTTACAGTTTATGAAAATAGAAATGGAACAGACTCATCAATTTTATTTTAAAGAAATTCCAAAATGTATGCATTTCCTTTTACCAAGAGAAGGAAGAGGATATTAAGTTTTTAAAATTTTATTTGAAACTTGAAGTTTAAATGGGGTTGGTATTTAGTGAGAATAGCAGTAAAAAGTACACCCAATTAATTTTTTCCAAGATTATGACCACTAATGTTTTCCTTAATTATATGATCAGGAACAGGTTCAATGTTTGTAAAACAAGATTTTAGGGAAATTAAAGAGTAATGTCCAGAGCACCAGAGTGTACATGACTAACCATGGACTATATCGTAATAATCCCCTACCCTCCCATCCAGTCTTATTCAGACTAGAACTTCAAGGTAGAATTCCCATGAAGCCTGGGTATTTTCCTAGATACCTTGTGTCCTGCAGGACTTGGGGTGGAGGGATGATGGCAGTGTAAAGCAGGCTGCTCTAGTTTCAGCTGACAGCAATTCCCAGGCATCGGCTTGGAGCACCAAGACTATTTGCTGCGTCCTAGTACAGCTGGGATCAACTGGCCTGAGCAGTCAAGAATCCCTCCTATCCACTGATTCCAGGACAGACTCCGATTATCTTTCACCTCTCAAGCATCACTCTGCTGCTGCTCCAAAATCTATTCCAAGTAACAATAATTTACAAATACAAGTAAGTATGTAGGTAAAGGAAAATATTGAAAAACAGCAAAAGACCAGATAGAGAAAAAAAAAAAAGTCAGAAGACAAATTGGCCATAGGACAGTAAGAAGTATTTACAACATGTGAAACATTCTTGTTTCTTCTGCTTAACTGCTATTGCTTCATAGATGTAGGACCTTGTTGCCGTTTAAATGAATTCTCTAAAGACAGCATAACAAGCTTTTTGGGGTTCAGGAAAAGACTTTTAAAGCAAACCCTGGGCTTTTAAAAAAATCTATATTTAGCAAAGAATTAAACAGACTGAAGGGGATAGGTTATAAATTATCACAATTATGCAGGGGAGTCTGTGAATCAAGGGAGGGCGATAGATACACCTACATGGTCTGGGAGCCTCTGCAGGAAGCTGAGCATGGGCATGAAGGGAAATGTGAAGGGAGATTCAGGGGAGTTCAAAGAAAGCCAGATCATAAAACAACTAAAAATTAAGAAGGAGGTACTGAAAAAAAAAATCCCAAGAAGAAGAGGAAATAGAAGGACCCTCTCCCCTCGCTACATAAGTCCCTATTTATAGTTTTATTGTGGTGGGCTTTACCCTTAGTCTTAGGGGAGTTCTACAGAGAGCTGATTGGTCTGGACTCAGTGGAGGATGGTTCAGGAAGAGGCCAGCACACCTGAATAGAGTGTGCTGTTGCTGAGAGATGAGATGGGATCAGACCCTGAAACCCCCTTGGTCCCATCCTTAGCTGACTACCTGGAAATAAAGCTGCTGACCGATTCTCCCTCATTCCCTGCCTCTTTTGAGAAGTAACTCTAACTGATGTGAGAAGAAAGGTGATGATGCATTCCCTACTTGTAGCTGACTGGAGTCATAGAGTCCAAATGGCAGTTCAGAGTCTCTGGGGATAGGGAGGCCTGTCTAAAGGTCCAAAAGAGAAACCTGTGAGTCAGTAGAATGTCTCATTGTCATATTAGTAACATAAAGGACTGGGGCCTATCTCGGGGTCTGGGAAGTTTAACATTGTGAGATAGGGATGGTTGCTAGCTCTGTTAAAAGTGGTCAATATTGTATATATGTAAGTAAAATGATTATTATGGGGAGGTAATATGGTGGAGAATGGAATGTCAGAGAAGAAAGTTGGGGGGAGGGAGGGAATTAACATGGGATTTTTTATAATCATGGAAAATGCTAATAAATTTTTTTTTAAAAAGTGGTCAGTGGTCAGCTCTCAGAGGTTGATCAAAGGGTCCAGCACAGGTAGAGTTAGATTGTCTCAGGACTATCTGAGGGTAAGCTGACTGTAAGTAAGAAGAGATAAATTTGAAGCAGCCACTGAGTATACAAGATCCTAAAATGAACAGTTATCTACTATTTCCAGAAATAATAGGTATGATGTTCTTTTATCATGAAGATCTAGAAATCCAGGTTTGAAAGCTATTCACCAAAAAGCAAATGGTGTCCGACATGGTCTGAATATGTTCCAGCAGATCTTCCAAAGATGATGAGACAGTAACAAAATTATCAGGGATATACACACAACATTTAACCCCAATAATTGTAAACATACTGCTCTGGGCTGCTGTGAGGATGTCTAAAGTGATTTTCTATGATCGCTTTTATCATCATTTGAACCTCAGAATTAAGAAAGGAGATTCCCTCAGCTGTGTAATTTAAAGCCTATTTTTTTAGCAAGAGTTTTCTATATGACAAATGACATCTACTAAGCTAATAGATGGGATAAAGAAAAATGGAAGATAAATGATTATGCTAGAGAAAAAACACCTCAATTACACTGGTGACTCAATACAGATAAATTGGAAGGGCCCTCTAAAGTTTTTACTTGTTGTCCCTGCAACCAAGAAAATCTCAGGGTGCATCTTCCAATCCATCCTGAGGAATAGCCTGGGCCAAAGGTTAGTGCCACAGAGATACTGGGTGCCATTAGGTGCTATCCAATGTAGTTCTTGTCTCAGGACCCATTTGGCATAAATCAGAAAGGACCAACCCTTGTTCACACCATAAGGGAGCCTTTTGACTTAAGCAACCTTTAGTTAGACTCATCCACATATATGCATTGTAGATTTGAATGTAACCATGTTGAGATCAATGGTTGTTTTCCCTTATTGATGGGCTAAAACTATTAGAGAGGGGACCAACATACTTTGTTGGTTTTCCCTTTTGAAAGGCTCTTTCTGTGTCCTTGTTCATTTCTGGCAGAATTGATAGGCTATCCATATATATTTTTTTAAATTTTCTCAGCTATATGTTTCTGAGTGTTTAAGACCAAGTAGGTAGCCATAATTTAATCAAATATGTACTTTATAAGGTCACTAGGGGTTCTCGAAGAAAAACACGAGGGATCTAGGAGGAGCTCTCTGGCTACCTCAGTACTGGTATTATCTGCTAGGATGTGTCAGGGCTGTGCTAGCCAAGTGTCTTTTCTAGGAAGCTTGGAGGACCCTTTTCTTCTTTTCTTGACACTCTTCTTACTGTTTATATTACCTCATAAGTAATATAATTCCTTATCCAAGAAGCACTTTTCTTTTTTTTTTTTTAAATTTTATTTATTTATTTATTTGAGAGCGACAGACACAGAGAGAAAGACAGAGAGAGGGAGAGAGAGAGAATGGGCGCGCCAGGGCTTCCAGCCTCTGCAAAAGAACTCCAGACGCGTGCGCCCCCTTGTGCATCTGGCTAACGTGGGACCTGGGGAACCAAGCCTCGAACCGGAGTCCTTAGGCTTCACAGGCAAGCGCTCAACCACTAAGCCATCTCTCCAGCCCAAGAAGCACTTTTCTTAAAGAGCCTTGGTCAAATGTATGTTTGTGTGTGTGTGTGTCTGTAAACTTAAAATACAACAAATGCTTGTAATCTTACTTAATTTTGACAGGTTTTTATTTTGAAAATTTTTTATTTATTTGTTTTTGAGAAAGAGGGAGAGAGAGAGAGATAACATGGGCATAGCAGGGCCTCTAGCCACTGCAAACAAACTACAGACACAGACACTACCTTGGGCAACAAGCTTATATGGGTTCTGGTGAGTAGAACCTGGGTCCTTAGGCCTCACAGGCAAGTACCTTAACCGCTAAGCCATCTCTCCAACCCATAATTTTGACAGTTTTTAATAAATATTCTTGTACCAATATACTATGTACTTTGGCATATATTTGATTCAAATAAAACCCTGAGGCAAGCATAGGTTACTATGGATATACTAGGAAATAATTAATAATTTAATATTTATTTATTTATTTATTTGAGAGGACAGACACAGAGAGAAAGACAGGTAGAGGGAGAGAGAGAGAATGGGCGCGCCAGGGCTTCCAGCCTCTGCAAACGAACTCCAGATGCGTGCGCCCCCTTGTGCATCTGGCTAACGTGGGACCTGGGGAACCGAGCCTTGAACTGGGGTCCTTAGGCTTCACAGGCAAGCGCTTAACCACTATGCCATCTCTCCAGCCCTAATTAATAATTTTTATGGCTCTACAATAGATATATCTCATGCAATGTTCTAAAAATAGCTAAAAACCAACAACTGCTCATTTAATCCAAAAATGGATGTTTTAAAAATATATATATATTATATGAGTGCTTCTTGGATCAGTTTCTATGCTCCACCAAGCACATTTCAAAGATAAGGGCTCAAAATTTCATGTGGGGAAATGACCCCTGATAAAGCCTGAGTAGGCATCTCGATGCCTTGGAGAACACATAGCCCATGGAACAGTCTGACTGGTGCAGGAGTGGTGGTGTGATGGAACATTCTAAGTACAGAACAAGGAAGAATCAAGAACAAAACTTGGGAAACCACACTGCAGAACTGTCTAGAGAAAATCCAGCTGAGTTCCCCTGCATGTGCATATGGCAGCTTGTATGACTAATCATGAATCTTTCAGTTCTAGTTGTCAGTGTTGGCAATACAGGCATTGCATTTCTTGAAGTGTGTCTTCCAGCAAGTTGAGGAGTTTATTGCAGTCCCGACATCACCATGGCCTGATTCAAGGTCTAGGTTCAATGAATTTGCTAGGAAAAAAAAACAAAAACAAAAACAAAAAACTGCCATTGGTCTACAGCCTACCTCTTAGCATGGAAACTGCGGAGTCAAGTATCAAACATTTTCTGCTTCTGAGCAAAAGAGAAGGATAATTTCTCATCCAACCTCAAAGATGAGAAATATTTGCAGTATGGGGATTAGTCAGGTATAGTGATGTAGGCCTGAATTCCAAGCACTAAGAACGCTGAGAGAAAAGGATTGTGATTTCCAGGAAGGAAGGAAGGGAAGGGAAGGGGAAGGAAGAAAGAGGCAGGTTCAAATATTTTTTGTAATACTTGCCAATTAAGAAAAAGAAAGAAATCAAAATAGACTCATTCATGAGACCAAAGTAGTCATTGATGTTTACCTATTTTATTTTTAATTCTTAGGACAAAATCATGTGTCTAAAGGGGATTAGAAATCAACACATTTGTCAAACATCTGGAATTTTCATTGACTTTGACTATACCTGTAACTGTAATAATGAAAAAAAAAAAAAAAAACCCTCCCAGGTGTCAACTGTTTCCCAACATTGCTAATGTATTTTAAAGATGCTGAAAGTTAGTCACTACAACCTATACTTTAAAGTCTTAATTTTAAAAGCTGCATGTAATTTGCTCAAGGGCGATTTCCACAGCCAATTTGATTAAGCACAACTTAGAAACTTCAGGAAATATATTTGAATGCGCCAGTTGAACTAAATACAAAGGTAGTACTTATAAAATTAGACCTATTTTGTTTTTACCCTTGAATCTTAAAGTTGATTTCTCATTCAATTCCTTGGATTTATTCATTTTATTTTATTTTTTTCTTTCTGGCATCAGAGAATAATGCCATGGTAGCTGACAGAAAACCTCTCAACTATAGCACACTGTCAATAGCACTTCAAATATAATTACTGTGCATACACAATGAAGATCACAGATTGACAGAGTACATCTGGAAGGCTTTATTTGAGAAATGCAACCATAGTCATCTACGTAAACAACTGCAGAATAATTCATATAACAATACTTTTTAATTCTAAGTATAAAGTGTCAAAATACCAATGAATAAATCATTCCACAATATCTGCTATATATGTCTATAAAACTACTTTAAAGACTCATAAGAATATCAGTAAGACAATATTACTATAATTTTGGCTTTTAGTTTGGGACAATGATATCTTTATGATTCAATCATATGGATATGTTAAGAAAATTAAGTATTGATTCCTATTTTCACAATATCCTATTCTTTTAGGCATTCTGTGATTCTGTGCATGAATGCATGCATGTGTACGTGCATGCGTGTGTGTGCACATGCATGTGTGCATGCCTACTGGGCCAGAAACCAGCCTTGGATGTCATTACTCAGGCACTAGAAAACTAGAACTGGACAATGAAGATAGACTGACTGACCAGCAAGTCCCATGGACCACTTGTTTCTGTCTCTCCAGTATTGGAATTACAAAAACTCATCACTATATCTGAAATTATTATATGAATTTTGGGCATTGAACTCTAGTCATTTTTGCAAGGCTAGCACTATACATCCTGATCTAATTCCCTAGCCCCAATTTTCACAATAGGTACCTGTTAAGAATAACATGAAACTGGATGAGGTGGTGCATGTCTTTCTTGAATCCCAGTGCGAGCCCACCATGAGACTACATAGTGAATTCTAGATCAGCCTGAGCTAGAGAGAGACCCTACCTCAATAAACAAAATAAAAAAGTCACAAAACCAATATACATTTTGCAAACCTCACTTGAACATATATAACATCCTTCTTCCCTTCTCAGTTGAGAGCTCCTAGTAGGCTATGTTAAAAACAGTTTTGAAATCTAAAATTCAATGTAGCTTGAGGAAGGAATTTCATGACTAATATATTGAATTAGTTTCAGCAGTGACGTATATATTAAGTTTAAAATAAAATGTTTATTTGTCTTTTATTTTTAAGTAAGTTATATATGATCAAAATATCCTTCAAGTAAAGCTTATATATTTATATATGTGCATATGTATAAATAATTTTTAAACTAGCATCATGAGTTTAGAGAGAGTAAATTTAGACTCCAGTGATATATAAACCAATAACAAACCAAGCAACAGACAGGTAACCAGCAGAAGTTGTCCAAGGTCACAGATGCCATCAATAGTAGATGTTGACTGAAAGATATTGTCACTCCTATGCTTTAATTCTTTTTTATTTCTATACACTCTTGGAATATTAATCATGATAAATTGGCAGTTACCTTTTTATATATTATCCTTTACATGGACCTGCATTTACATAAACACCAATATTAAAATAATTCCACATAAATTATTACATTTAACTCTTTATACACACCAGACATTTAAAGTGTATTTTCTTATTACTTTCATATGTCTTAGCTGCTTAACAGATAATGTACTATAGTTCTTGGTATATGTGTCTAAAATCTTGAATTGTGTAAGTATAAAATGATTGCCATTTATTATTTATCTATCATCTATCTCTTCCTCTCTCTCTCTATCTATATCACTTTATAATATTTGGAGCAAGCTGTGCTAGACTTTATCTGCACACTCAGTATCTTCCACCCATTGTCCTCCCAGGGTATCAGAAGTGCTTGTTGGCAGGGAAGTAATATATGTAGGACCAGGAAATTAATCATAATAGCCTTGCTTTCCACTGCCAGATACTTGATACCCCAACTTATTTTTATCAGGTGACTTAGTTCTAGAAAATAAAACATAAAAGAAAGCTTGATGTGAATGTTTCTTAGAAGCCTAAAGCTTTGTCTACTAAAAGAGATAGATGTGGCTGGATCTACTTGTTCCTTCCTCCTTTCTATTGTAAATTAGGCCATGTATCCTAGATCCAGAGCAGCCATTTTGCCACAGCATAACAAATAGCAAGAGTATTGTAGGGCTATTTCTCTGATGCTATTGTCCACATGAACAGACATCAGAGTTTCATTCCAGATGTACTTGCTGCATCCAAACAGTGTAAACATAAACTCTCTGCTTGCGTCAGTGTAACTCAGGATTTCTGTTGGTGTCATCTTGCAGGCACCCCTACTGTTTGTGCCTGAAGTATGTACACTTGTTTACTCTTGTTTTTAGCGATATTTGCTCACCTATGAATGGGTATTCAAACATATTCATGCAAACTGGGTGTGGTGGTGCACTCCTTTAATCCTAGGACTAGACAGGCAGAGGTAGGAGGATCACCATGAGTTCAAGGCCACACTGAGACTACATAGCGAATTCCAGGTCAATCTAGAGTGAGACCCTACCTAAAAAAAAAAAAAAAAAAAAAAAAAAAAAAAAAAAAATCATGCAATATATTTTCCCAAAACCTGAATTTGACCAATTTTAAGTTGCCAAAATGAAAATTCTACTACAGTGTAACTATTCACTACCCAAACAAACAAATTTTGACTTTCTTTATAAGTAGATAACCAAATAAAAGATGCTCTTATGATTTTTAGAATTTTCAATTTTGTACATGCTATAATAATTATTGCTTTTCTAAAAATGTACTTGCTTTGGGCAGGATAGTTAGAAACACTGACTGTGTACGCATATGTGCATCCATGCTGCTTAACCTAATTTTTCAATCAAGATTGTAAGTGCTGGGCTGGAGAGATGGCTTAGTGGTTAAGCGCTTGCCTGTGAAGCCTAAGGACCCCGGTTCGAGGCTCGGTTCCCCAGGTCCCACGTTAGCCAGATGCACAAGAGGGTGCACGCGTCTGGAGTTCGTTTGCAGAGGCTGGAAGCCCTGGCGCGCCCATTCTTTCTCTCCCTCTATCTGTCTTTCTCTCTATGTCTGTCACTCTCAAATAAATAAATAAAAAAATTTAAAAAAAAACTTTAAAAAAAAATAAAAAAAAAGATTGTAAGTGCTAAGAATGGAATTTTTAGGAGGACAGCTATTAAGTTTGTTTATTTTTTGGGGGGGGGGTTCAATGTAGGTCTACCCAGGCTGCCCTGGAATTCACTATGGAGTCTCAGACTATCCTAGAACCCACAGTGATCCTCCTACCTCTGCCTCCTGAGTGCTGGGATTAAAAGAGTGCACAACCACACCTGTCTGAGGACAACTATTTAATAAGGTTTTTATCCTACATCAAGGCGTGATTAAGCCCCACATTTTCCCATTTCACAAATGTGCACATCTTTGTTATTATACATACATGCATATACATACACACACACATCAAATTCCCTCTTTCTCCATGAAGAGATTCTGTGGTTGTTTGAATCAGATGTCACTCACAAGCTTAGAGTTTTCAATGGTTGTTCTCCAGCAGGTGGTAATTTGGGAAGTAGGACCTTGCCTGAGAAGATGTATTCCTGGGGATGGCGTTTACCACAGCTCATCTCACTGTCTTTCTACTGCTTTCCACATCCTGTGGCAGACGTGGTGTCTAGTCTCTGCGTATTCCATGCTTTCTCTTGCTTTCATAAAGCTTCTCCTTAAGACTGTAAATCAAAATAAACCTTTACCTCCCATCAGCTGCTTTTGGTCAGGTGTTTTGCCCCAGGATTGAGAATGTAACTGCAACCGATACCTTCTCTGAACTTTGATTTTAAGGCCTCAAGAAAAAAATATGGTTTATCCATTATGCATGATTATCTAAGACAAGGTGACCTGCTGGACAGGCATGTGAATGGCCTTCATCTATAACTGTAACCAGCATCTTTCCCAACCGTGAATGAAGCCATATACCTTCAAAGCTTTCATTCCTTCTGATTTTTTTTTTCCTATTTATTGGTAATAATTTGATTTCAGTTGCATACTTCTCACATTTTCATGAAGCAAAATTTCCTTTCATTCCAGTTTGTTAATTTTCTTTGTCTGTCTAGGATACTACTTTTTTTTTTTTTTTAACATAGAATAGAACTCTGACATTAACTTCAAACCTGTATCTATGGTTCAGGCCCATAATCTTAGCTCATCAGAGCAAATTCAAATACATCTAGATATTTTCCTTTAAATGGGATAAAATGTGAGAAATTTTTCTATATTGGAAAGACATGAATCCCAAAAGGCAGACAGTTGAATTCTCCTTAGCAGGTCATATCAATGTGTTACCTAACACCCAGGGAAAATGATCTATGAAAGTGTTTTCTGAATTGACTTTAGTAAGAGCAAAATACTTTACCAGAGTATGATATATTTTTGATTCAAAGGTACAAAGTTCATCTTTGCTACCATCACACACAGAAAGCACTTAAATATGCTTTGTATAGGAGCTAAAGAAATTAAAATCAGGTTACAACAGCCTACAATGGTGTGCTTGTTAATTTACAAGCCAGATGTGATAAGTGATGAACACATTTGCCTTCTATTAAATAATTATGTTTATTTAATGTATTTAAAGTGTGTAGTACAACCATTTTTTAAAGCTGATTGAAGAAAAATAACTTTTTTTAAAGAGTATTGAAAGTTTGAAATAACATATAAGCTTGTTAGTTTCACCGTAGGCATTGGTTTAGACAATGTGCATGTATTCAAATTTATACAATTGTCTATACTTAATATGTGTATTTTTAATACAAATTATACTTTAAATGAAACTTTTTAAAGTTTCATCTCAACTTACACAAAATCACCACTACAATATAATAAACAGCACAGTTCTCTACTTTGGATTTTATGAGGATTCTTTGCCAGCCAATGAAAACCTAGGTTGCTTGGAGAGTAGGTTTGAAAGCTGAACTTGACAGAAATTTAATTTGTGGCATACTAAATGTAGCTATTTTCCATTTTTCTTAGAAAAGTCAAAGGGTGATACGGCCATATGTGGTACAAATATATCAGTAAGACAAGTCTATTCCTGGATCTCATTTATCATTATAACACCCTTGTGACATTGTAGGGTGACAAGGATTATTGTTCTTATTTTAAAGAGAATTGAAAAGTCCTGACTAAATCCTGGTTAGAGAGTGAGAAAACAACTGGTTGAGAGCTTCATTGTTGTTTTATGTGAATGCAGATCTTTAAATCCTAAGGTTTCTTTGTCATTAAACTTCCTTTACAAAAGGCATGTAAAGCCCATTTTCATTAAAAACATCTAAATAATAACTGTATGAAAAGTGTAATCTATTTTCCATTTAAAATAATCAGATGAGATGAAATGATGTAATGAAATAATATAATTAAAATTGAGATTTAATAGTAAAGGGTTGATATTAGCTTCATTAATGTTTCAAAGTAAATTAATTCTTTACACTTTAGATATTAAATCACAGCTTTCAAAAGTAAGACATTTCACATTGTGATCATAATATTTTTATTAGTTAGGGCTCTCCAAAGGAAGAGAAATAAAACAACCTGCAGGTATGTAGAAAAACATCTACTATGTACAAGTGGTTCATACAATTATGAAAACCAAGGGCCCTGAAGAGCCAGTGTTATATAGTGTCATTCAAACCCAAAGGTCTGACAACAATAGAATTTCTTAACTGGTATAAGTTCTGGACTGAGTCTAAAAACCTAAGAAATCAAGTCTACAGGTGGAAGAATCAAGTATTTCATGTCCAAAGGTAGGGGAAGATGATTATCCAAGTTCAAGGAAATAGGAAAGTTAACTTTTTTTCTACATTTTTGTTATACTGTAGCCATCAAAGAATGAAATGATGTTGAACCTGGTTGATGAAGGTTTTAACTCATCTCTAGAGCTCAATGGTAGTGTCTCTCAGAAGCACCTTGCCAGACACACCCAGAAGTAATGTGTTATTAGCTAACTACTTAGCTTTTAGGTCAAACAAGTTATACATTAAATTATATCACAGTAATTTTTTTCATTTTTTTTTTCTTTTTGGTTACTCTAGATAGGGTCTTACTCTAGCCCAGGCTAACTTGGAGTTCACTCTGTATTTGCAGGGTGGCCTGGAACTCACAGTGATCCTCCTAACTCTGTCTCCCAAGTGCTGGGATTAAAGGTGTGCGCCACCACATCTGGCAGTATCACAGCAATTTTATCAACTATAACAAGGTTAATAATCGTTCCATAATATTCTCTAATGTTCAACATATATTTAAATTTCCTCAGTTGTTCCACAGCTTTGATTTATAGCTAGTTTGTTCAAACGAGGGTTTAGGCAGGGAGTATATATGATACGGTAGTCTTGTCCTTAAGACCTCTGCTACAGTTCCCTTCTTCCAGCTGTCCTTGACTCAAGACATTAGCATCTTGATGAGACAGACACAGTAGCCTTGCACATGGACTCACGTTCTGGTTGCTTTGCCTGGTCACTCAATCTTCTGTTTGAACTGTTCTTCTGGAATTTGTATTTACTGTAAACTGGTCCCCCCAAAATGGCAGATTCAACATTTTTTAACAAGTGTGCTGCTTTAATGGTCCTGAAAAGCCCATGTTTATAATGCAAAAAATAGTAGAATTAAACCAAGGTTTTAATTTGTTTTTATAGGGATAATGTAATCATTCCTGATTTTATGTCAGCTAATGGCTTCAAATGCTAGAAACTTTGGAAGATTTTCTTATTCATTAGGTGACAATCTGAACAAGCCACTAGGTATTTGATTTTTTTTTTTTCCACAGGGATACAGAATAAACTACAAAATTTCTGATGTCAAGAGGTTTCTACTCCACTTAATTAAGAGGATCAAAAGGAATTCTGAGAAATCTAGAAACCAGACTTAGAAAACATGTTTCCACCCTGGGTGACAAATGCTCTTGATGGAAGTGGCATGACTATGAGACACATTCTGAAATGCAAACGAGGAAAAACATGTGCCAATGTGCTTACTTTGGAGGTTGCCTAGCATATTTTCTGTGCTAACATTATATACATTCAGAAGATGGAAGCTGACTTCAGTGCACTCTCCTTCCACGATATATGTGCTTCACAAAACGTGGATGCCACTAACCCTAGCAGTTAGAAAGTATTTACTTAGTTGGTATAGTCATATATACAAAATAATCTTCATTTTTAGCTCTTAAATTTTAGATAAACTGCATACAAAAAGGAAAATATTTTTTTTCCTTTTCTTGAGTGAATAATAGAATAAATCATAACTAGGCAAAGTAGAATATAGAAACAGTAGGGGAGGATGCTACTGATGTTCCCTTAAGTTGTAAGTAATATCTTGCACTCTTTAGGCTCAGTGTTTACACTGTAATGTGTTACTGTGACGGAGGTCAAGGACTTATCCTGCAGAAACAACTGAACCCCTGAGCATTTTGTTTTTGCCAGACAACACAGGGCTGCATTTTAATCATGTTCCTTGGATGTTCCTTAGGTTACTTCTGCCACTAGGTTTTCAAAGCTAACATCTATGCAGAGTTTATTTATTGCTTTTTTGCAATTTCTCTCCCAGAGTATTAACATAATGATGGTGTCTATCTAAAAACTTGTGTTATCATTTCATTTCAGAATATAGAGATAAAACTATACAAAATTATTTAGGATTTGGCTTTACTCTTTTTAAAATTTAGTTTTATGTAGTTAATATACACATCTGCTAGATAGATAAAAGTTTGAGTATGTTGTTATCAATCTCCAAAATTCATTTTCACAAAACCTTATTTTTTTGAGGTAGGGTATCATGCTAGATATGGTGACCTGGAATTCACTATGTAATCTCAGGGTGATTGAACTCATGGTGATCCTCCTATCTCTGCCTCCGGATTGCTGGGATTAAAGACCAAAGGCATACACCACCACGCCCAGTTTATTTGAATTTTTATGTGGGAGAACTGGTATGAACTATTGCTATATAAATATTTCATGGAAATTTTCCAAGTTAAAGTAAGAGTTTTAATAAGTATGCATAATTCTGATTGTTATTCATGTTAAGCACAATTAAACATGTTTTAGCATCTAGTATTATTCTATTATCTGTAGGAAAGATTTTCCAACTTTTGTGTTTATGTGAGCCTTACTAAGGAAGGGAATTTCCAACACCTTTCAAGGCCCTATTTTAGAAGCTTTGAGATGGATCTGAATATCTACATTTCACAAAAACACTCCAGTTCTCATGCAGATGGCTAGGGGTGCATACAGTGAAAAACACAGTTCAGTATGTGCACAAGCTTTCTAAATGCAATACAAAAGAAGTATAAATGTCAGAGAAATTATCAATACCAAAGATCTGTGGAATAGTGTCATGCTGCTTGTATAAGGCATTTCACATTGCAACTGAATAGATCATATCTAATTCAATGTTAACCAGATAAAGCATTCCTTGTCACAAATATCCAAACACCTTGAAATCTGAAGTATATAGTGTCTTGAAAATATAACTGACATCACCTCTGAGGAAACTTTAAACTAAAATAAGTCAACTTAAAAACACTAAAAAACTTTGTTTTCTACCAGATTTCATTGAACTAGTTACTTTCTTTACACTTAGAAATTCATCTGGCACTATGCATTTGGCCTATGCCATGCACCTTTCATCTCTTGGACCTAAGGGATTTAGTGTCTATTTTTGCCAAAAGAATTACAAAGAGAATTATCTCCATTTATAGGTTTTGTTCCCCCCCCCGCCCCGCCATTGTCTTCATTCTTTTTCGATTCTGTGTAACAAATTACCTCAAACTTAGCAGCTTCTATCAGAGACATCCTTTAAGCTTGTCATGCTGTGAGTCAGTCCAAGCTGCTTCTGCAAGCCTCCAGGGACCTCCCCCTGTTGGCTGCAACCTGGCTGGAGCGAGCAGGCCTCATTTAGTGGTCTAGAGCTTGGCAGCTTGGCAGCCAGAGTGAAGAGGACAGCGAGGACTCATGTGGCAATGCTAACTGGAAACATTCAGAAAGGGATATTCTGGGAACGTGTGGTTCAGAGCAACCAAGTTGACACTCTACAAAGTACCACCATGCAGCAAATTTATGGCATTACTGGGCAGTTATATTGTGCACATCATAGCATTAGAAACTTGGAATGATCAGAATCTGAAATTGCAGGAAAATTGTGTATACAGAGGGTGTAGCTTGTTAAAAGAGATCATAACCTGATAAATGCTAATGCTCTTTTCTATTAAGACCTGTACTCATTATAAAAATTAGTATTAAAAAATTTAAATTTAGCTTAAAAATATGTGGTTCATGGGCAAATGGCAAGGCAAACAAGAGCTAGGACATAAAATGGGAAAGAAAATAAAAGACTACAACAGAGAAATATGATACATGCTATTTCAATTCTGGCTTAACTTTAGTATTTGTCTTCTTTTATATTAAACAAGTATCATTTTTCTATGCAATTGAAATTTAAATTTCACATATTTTTCTCTCTCTTCTACTGACTATCACGTGAGTGTGAAAGTGTCCACTTCTGATTTATTCACAATAAAGTTTGGTGCCCTTTACAATGCTTGGCCCATACTGACAAAATAATACATGAACAAATAAACTGTGCTGAATCTATCAAGAACAAACATAAATTGCTGCATATTAATAAATGTAATCACACAATTTGTAATCAAAAACCAGATATTGTGAATAGTATGTAGGAAGAATTAAATTATTTCTAGTGTACGTAATGTTACTTTGCTAAATTATTTCATTTGTAGAAATGTTTATAATTAGATGGGGTCTTTTTGTTACTACCTTTGTTTGAAATGATTTTTTGTTTTAGCTGACAAAATAATAATAAAAAAGAGTACCAGGAGATTCATAAGTCAGGCTTTGTAATTTTGAAGCATATCAGACAAATTATATGCTGTTAGCAAAATCACTCTGACAGGCTTTATTGCAAAAGGTGTTTCAGCACAAGAAACCTGGCAGAGCTATCTGTACATTGCTCTCTGGTGCATTTTAGCTGTTGTCATGGGACATGTCAAGTAGATGACCAAAGAAAGCAGCTTCAAAACTGATAGGCTCTGGATGCAGTCAGACACTAACTCAGGCCTCGATGAAATTGTTCCATTTAACATTCTAAAGATATGATATCATTTTTAGCAAACTGTAAAGGAATGAACATTGAAACTTAACTTTAAAACAGCTGAATTCTTTTTTGATTAAAATAAATTGACTCAAACATCATTGTTTTTCAAACCTGCAAGCCCTGCAATCATCCACTGGAAGGTGGTGGTTCATGGGGTAAAAGGAAACATAGGAATATTTTCTTCCTATAAGGTGTATTCACTGCCTGCAAAATAAAAGGGTATATTTGAAAGTAGGCTGGGAAGGTGTGTAGGTGTGTGTGTATGGACACAGCTCAGGTGTCATTCCTTAGGCACAACTAATCTCAAATTTTGAGACAAGGTCTGTCCTTGGTTTGGAACTTGCCTACTTAAACTAGACTGGCTGGTTTGGAAGCCCCAGGGACTTGCCAATGGCTGCTGGCCCAGTGCTGAGATTACTAGTGTGCACCACTTATTTTGCATGGATTCAAGGAAGCAAGCTCAAGTTCTCATGCTTTACTCACTGAGCTATCTCTTCACCCATAGTTTGTTTGTTTGTTTGTTTGTTTAGTTGTTTGGATGTTTTTCCGAGGTAGGGTCTCACTCTAGACCAGGCTTACCTGGAAGTCACTTGGTAGTCTCAGGGTGGCCTTGAACCCATGGTAATCCTCCAACTGCTGCCTCCTGGATTAAAGGCATGTATCACCACATCCAGTGAGTTGCTTTTAAATATATTGCAAACTGTGAACCAACAAGAACTAAATTTATTGATATATTATAAAAAGAAAAAAAATTGAATTACATAAGATGGTCCATTAAAATCATAGAATACAAATACAAGACAAAAATAAAAACAAAAACAAGGGCATAAAATAGAAACGAGTAGCAAATATGGTTACGATGCTATGCTAGCAACCATATCAAAAACTACATTAATCTCCAATGGTCTTAATATACCAATTTAAAAGTTGTCAGGATGGGTCTAACGCAAGATTAAAATGTATATATCCCCTACAATCTCATTTAAGATATGAATACATACATTTAAGAGCAAATAGATGGTGAAAAATATACAATAACACACAGCCAAAGAGCATGTGTGTCTATAAATTATAACACACATCTAAAAAGTATGACTAGCCATATTTTTAATACAGAGAAAAAAACTGGGGCTAGAAAAGTGAAAAGAAGAGGGGCATTTCTAAATGCCAATAAAGTCAATAATCCAAGAATAATAGCAATCTTTAATACCCACATGTTAAAAACATAAGTCATACCATACAATACGTTCAATAGGTAAAATGTGATAAACCATAATGACAAACAAGTGAATGTACTATTACAGTTGGAGGTTTTAAAATTTTTGTTATTATTATTATTATTATTATCAGTGAGAGAGACTGAGAGAGAGAATTGGCCTGCCAGGGCCTCGAGCCATGGCAATCAAACTCCAGATCTGTGTGCCATCTTGTGCTCACGTGTGACCTTATAACCTTGTGTCGCAATATGCATCTGGCTTATGTGGGAACTGGAGAGTTGAACATGAGTCCTTAGGTTTCACAGACAAGCACCTTAACTGCTAAGCTATCTCTCCAGCCCAGTTGGAATTTTTAACACCAGTTTGTCTGAAATGTCCCGAGTCATCAGGCAGAAAATCAGTTAAGGGTATGGTTGACTATGATAGCACATCATAATTTGTGAGATATTATGAAAGTGGGTTTTAGATGGGAATTTCTAACAAATTTATACATTTATTAGGAAAATAATCCTTGGTTCCCAAATAACATGAAAGAATTGACAAAAACAAAAAAAAAATCTAGAATTAATAAATAATTAAATCAAGATTGTAGGATACAGGTAGAAGTGAATCACTTTATTTTAATAAACAAATTGAATTTGAAATTAAGAACAGGGATATTCATATTGCCAACCAAAACTTGAACATGATATAAATATAAAGAAATAATATATGATATACAAATATGTACAAAGTCTACATAAGAGATATAAAGTTCTGATGAAAGAGATCAGAGAAAAATTAATGGATGGAAATTTTATATATACATACCTTTATGTGTATTTAAATATATTTTTATATATTGTGTGTTCATTGATAAGAAGATTAAATATTGGTCAGGTATCAATCTTTTCCAACTCCCCCTTCCCTGAATGCAATTCTAATCAAAATTGCAGCAAAGTATTGTCCACAAAATACAGATGGTATATACAGAACACTTTATCATAAATGTGAGTATAGAATGAGATACATAGAGAAACCTAGTGCATGCATTAAGGTAGATCTATAACTAATAGAAGTATAGGAAAATCAAAACTATTCCCAGATCTGGGCATGCAGCTATAACCCTAACCCTTTGAAGGCTGAGATAGAAAGATCAGAGGGACCAGGAAAGAAAACTCTCCCCAATATTTCTTCTTTGATATTCGAATTCATGTTAAATGTCCATACTTCCCATGTACCTCAGGAGTTTCTTTTTTCCTTTTATTCCTGAACTGAGTCATTCTATTTTTCACATGTGATAATATTGACTTAGTGAACAGAAGGTGGAAATTACCAGATACTTGCCAATTATAACATGATCAATTAGATTTGTTCTTTTGTTTTCAGACTCAGGATACTACTTTGAAAGTGAAGTCTCTCAATTAATACAGTTAGAATGAAATGTTTTATTCTTAAGAAATTATGCATTAAACAGGAAAATCTTCGCCCTCATCCTGGGTTGCCCATTTCTCCACTCTTTGGGATTCAGTTGAGGGGCTAACTTCTCCATGGAGTTCTACAAGTCAACAGGGTCAATTAAATACTCTTAACTTTTTTCAACATCAAGTAAACCAGATGTACTTTGTATCAGATAACAGCAAAGAGAGAGGAGTGGTCTTTGGCCTCAAACACCTGTACATGAATCAAGCTCTGCTTCTCATACCAGACTACCTTAGGCAAAGAAATTAACCTCTTTAAGCTTTGTTTTCATGATCAAAAAGAGGATATTAATAATATCTTCTCAGAAGTTTACAATTTGAATTAGATGAGATGTTTGTGTGTGTGATGCTTCTCTTCAATATCTAGCTCATATGGTAAATATTATTAAACCATAATTCTTATTTTAATTTTAAAAATAGCCTTCATATTTGCCAGCAGAATTTTAAAGTGATTAATAACAAGGAATATACCTGCTATTTTTATAAACAACAATAGCTGCCATTTACTGGGTATTAAAATAAATAAAATATCTCTTCAGTGTCTGTACTAGACTTAGGATGAATTTATAATTAGTTGAGAAAATTGAGGCTTGGAAGAGTTGAAGAATTTGTTCAAAGCCATAAGTGAAAGTTTAAAACCAGAAGCCTTTGCAACAAAACACAGCAGAAACAGAAAGGCCTGTTGTTATATGTTCTAGTAGATGTTTAGCACATCCATGTGGACCACTTCACATTATGTGAATCAACAGAGCATGACAGCTACTGTTAAATAACAGTGACTGGCTAGTAAAGGAACAGCATCTAAACTGTCAGAATAAAGTCATGTAGTAAATGAAGGAAGTGGAGTCCATATTCCACAGAGCCCGTTTTGTCATTCAGAAGAAAATGAAGCAAAGCCATTTCGGTCCGCAGCATCCATGGCCGCAGCAGTCAGTGGATGCGGTCCCCACCCTCCTGCAGCACTGGGACCCAGAGAACTCGAGGACAACTGTGCTGTGCTTGTTTCATGTAGACAACAACAATTGCCAACACCACAATGTGAAACAAAGTCAAGCCTCCCACTAAGGGAAACGCTAAAGGAAATACTAATTCACAAAACAAGAAAGAGAGAGGTGGGGTGGGACAAAGAGAGGAAGATGATTTAAGAAAATGCTGGTGGACTGAAGAGATTGCCTAGAGGTTAAGGTGCCTGCCTGTAAAGCCTAATAGATAACACAGGTTCACTTCCCCAGCACCCACGCGAAACAAGATGCTCAAGGTGGTGCGTGTATATGGAGTTCGTTTGCTGTTGCTGGAGGCCCTGGTGCACCCATTCTCTCTGTCTGTCTCCTTTCTCTCTCTCTCTCTCTCTCTCTCTCTCTCTCTCTCTCTCTCTCTCTCTCTCTCTCTCTCTCTTTCGTCTAGAAAATAAATAAAATAGAAAAAGAAAGGACTACAGAGATGAGCTGGTCAGAGAAGCTCCTTCTGTATTCGCCGCTTAGCCTGATGAGTCTTAAAATATACAGACAGTGCGATGCAGCAGAAGCTGAGCAGCCGGTCAACTTTAAAAGCGATGAAGAGATCCAAGAGCAATTGGAAATAGAAAAGAAAATGTTGTATGAGGTTTTCCACTAAAAATTACGCGTGTGTGTGTGTGTGTGTGTGTGTGTACAGCTGAAGTGGTTTATAAACTTCAGATAGTTGGAAAAACTTCAGTAGCTGCCTGAATATTAGATAATGCAAAAGGAATACTAAAAAATACAGTTTCTATTACAATGAACATTTTACTAGTTTCTTCAGAGACTGACTTTCCCATATATCCGATAGGTACACACTTTTAAAGAGCTTAGGAGATTGTTGTGCCAACTATAATTTTGATGTATTTCTTAGCCTAACCAAAGAAGAAAAAGTGGGGAGGAGGTAGAGAGCCAATTATATGCTGATTTGCTAATGTTATTTTTCAGATTAAATGCCACTTCAAATTACAAAACCTCTGGTCCTTGAAGCTGTCACTTTTCTGAGCACTTTCTGGAGAAGTCTTGTCTTAGCAAAGAGATTGTTGAAAACAAGGCCCCTCAGGGGGGCAACTAAACTCTGACAGAGGCTTAACAGTCCTTGAAATTATATCCCCCAACCTTAGAGAGCCTGCTGTTTCAGTGGGAAAGGACATAAGCTGAGCAAGTTATAAATAAACTCTTTTATCAGAGGCAATGGTGTCATGGTGACTTCAAAGACCAACCCACAGATAGTAAGTTCTCTGATGTTCGAAGACTGTAAGAACTTTATTATATTGGACAGGTCATTCTTGGACCTAAGCTGAAATTTGATAACATTAGTGTTTTTTCCCCTCTATTTGTACAACTTTGAATTGGTTTCTAGTCAATCAAGGTCAGTAATGTGTATTATCAAAATTAAAAGAAACTAGATAATGAACATTTTATGATATATTATTGCTGTCTCTTTTCCAAAGATATCAAGATTTTCTAATGACACACACTATCATTCATGTTTCTCTCTGTGGTAAAATATAATCTCCGAATTTGCTAGTTTTTAAAGATGCACAGCATGATGCAAGATTACTCAATGTGTCTTCCTTGGAGCCACATTAACCATGGAGGACACAAATGGGAAATCACTGGATTCCACTACTGTGCAGCCATTTCAAAGGTTAAAAGGATAAAGACAAATAAAGAAATATGTAGTTATTTCTTGGTAAATATAAAAAAAATGGTTTTAAGATATTTCCTAGAAAAGATTTAGTTTTTTTGAGACAGGGTCTCACTATTTAGCCCAAGCTTGCCTTGAACTCATGATCTTTCTGCTTCACTCTCCAGGATGCTGGAATCATATGTGTATGCCACTATGCCAGGCCTCATAAAACTTTTTGGAGCAAATTTAAGCATTATTTAATAATTTCCTGTAGAATAATTTTAAGCCTAGCTAGATTTCTTCACATTGTGAAGAAAGTAAGCTTTTCAGCATACCTATAGTATGTTATGCTAAAAATATTACTGGACACACTAATAAGATATGAGCTATAGATTTTTGCATACAAGCTTATGGACTTTATAAAAATGATATGGCTAATTGTGGGTTCTTCTCCATCTTGTTAAGAAGTAAGAGTTTGGGGGAAAAAGTTACAAAATAAGAGTAAGAGTTTATTAAAGAGCAAAGTTCCCTTGGGAGTATGGAGAGATCACACCATTGGCCATTGATTGCAAAAGGAGATAGGTTTTTATTTGTTTTGAGACAGCTCTCCCATTCCCATCCACAGTGCTTGGATCAGTCTTCAGGAAATGTATCCTCTATTCCCATACAGTTTCTGAGCATGTGATTGGATCCCCTTCCCTCTCTCCACTCCCCCTGCCTTGATCCATGCCCCATGGGGGTGGTGCTGACGTGACAGCCAGACCTAATGTCACTTTGGGAAATGGAAACCAATGCCTTATATCTTGGGGTACCTTCCATTTTCTAACCCCTACAACTCTGGGGCCATTGGTCATAATATCAACCATCATTTACAACATGCAACTTGAAATTTATCAACATGTTTATGAATAAATTCAGTTATTAAATGATATGTGCATGGCAGTCAACTGTAACAAAGATCCATGTATTTATCTGCTTTTTTTCTATACCCAGTTGTGGTCAAGTCTCATGAATACATCACTGTGTGTGTGTGCATGTACATTAGCTGTAAAGAAAGCATTGCCAAGAAGATATTGTGAAAAGACCCAAAAATGCATAATATTGTCACTGGCAATGAAAAAAAGTCAAAGACTTGCGGTCAGCTGAGGAAGGAGATGAGGGAAGAGGCTTGACTTCAAACACACAGAAGTACTCAACAGCTTAATTTAAGTTGTATAACAAGAAAAATAACATTTAAAAGGTATATCTGTCTTACACTAGCCATGTTCCCTAATTTAGGTTTTCAGAGTTACTTTTAAGTGCAGGGACCTACTTACAAATGGCACGCTATGCAGCTAATGCAGGAAGCACACCTTTTTTTTATGTAACCTATAACCAATGTGTCAGCACATCACAGAAAATTGGAATGAACAGAATGCCAACATTCATGCAGAGAGCACGTAACTTCTTAACTAAAACTTGGTATTGCTGTAGTAAAATGAAGGAGGAATGTGAGCCACTGTGTTCTGGAAAACTTTCAGTGTTTTGTGGGCTACTATTATTACAGGGTTGGAGTCGTCAAGGAAAAGACCCTTACTATAAGGAAGCAAATAAATAATGCCTGAGGAATAAACAAGTGCTTAAGAAGGAAACTAAGACAGCTTATCAGTAAGCGTCATAGTTAAGTGGGCTGAGGACCTAGTGGAAACAAGGAAGGGTGAGCAGTGTGTGGGGAGGGAGGGATGGAAGGGACATTCCAAAGACCCTATGGCAGAGGGATTAGAGAAGAAAACGACGTCTTAGCTGAGTAAGTACAGTCAGGTGGGTGAGCCTTGCCAGCAGGTAACTAGAGATGGGTAGAGCCAAAAGAAGAGCCCTGTGACTTTTGGTGGGAAGTAAAAATTATATTCTAGGTGACGGGGAAAAGCCACTGCAAGATTTTATGCACAGGAATAACTTTATCAAATTCTCATTTTAAGACCACTCTGAAGCTCCCATGAAAATTGATGAGGGAGTAAAGGGAGGCTACAAGCCAGGTTGGCAGCCATCCAGTGAAGAGAAGAGTTCCTTTGTCCCAGTTTGGGACTTTCTCTCCTCTCCTTTAACCTCCTTGCCCAGATCCCTGTCACCTCTTTTATGCACTTGAGACGCCTTGTCAACTCTCTTATACATGAGGGCCCATGTGATCGTGCTACGAGCAGAAATATTCCAGTGTTTAATTTTTTTTTTTTTTTGGATTAAGTCAGTCATCACCTTCCACAGAACACCTCAGAATGTGACCACAACCTGTCTTGTTAACATGCCTTGCCAAAGTGGACACTGTCTGAGATTTTTCAAAGATATCTGAATATATGCAGCTTCCACCCCCTACTCTTTTATCACAGAGGACAGGAAACATATGGATACAAAAAAAGCCCTATGTACTGTTATCCTATATGAAAGTTTTAGAGAAGAAAAAGTGTCACTAATTTCAATAATTTAGTTACTGCATTTGGAAATGCTTATTAGTTTCAATTAGAACTATAAACATAAAGGTTAAATAAAAACCTCATGTATGCTTATACAAAATACTAGCCAGAGTTGTGGGACAAAATAGAAATGTAGGTAAAGAACCTCTTACCTGGGCAAGAGAGATGGCTTATTGGTTAAGGAGCTTGCCTGAGAAGTCTAAGAAGCCAGGTGAACCTCCCCAGTACCCATGTAAGCCACACGCACTCCACATGCATGTATCTGGAGTTTGTTTGCAACTGTCCTAGTATACCCATATCTCCATCTCTAACTCTCTCTCTCTGTCTCTATCTGCCTCTTTCTATCTCTTAAATAAATAAATAAATACAATATTTTAAAATGAAAAAAAAAAGAACCTGTTAGTTGGGCAGTACAAAATTATTTGTCGTTGGAAGAACATTTCCCCCCACCTTCTAAAAATCTGACATAACAGTACATATCACTGCAGCAGGGGAGCAATTATCTTTTTTTTTTTCTTTGAGGTGGGGGTGTCACTCTAGCCCAGGCTGACCTGGAATTCAGTATGTAGTCTCAGGGTTGCCTTGAACTCCTGGTGATCCTCCTACCTCTGCCTCCTGAGTGCTGGGATTAAAGGCATGTGTCACTCACGCCCAGGCTGACAGCAATTATCTTACTCACTAATGTCACTCCAAAGTTAATGTACTTAGGGATTTCTTACATTAAAAAGTTGACTAGTCACTAACAGTCCATTGAGCTGTGTCATTTCTGGAAAAATCGGTGTGACCAGCTAAACACATTTCATAAGTCAATAAGTCATTTCCACTGATATTTTTTTAAATTCTTTGTTCATTATTTATTTATTTATTTGAGAATGACAGAGAGAGAGAGAGAGAGAGAAAGAGAGAGAGAGGGAGGGACGCAGATAGGGAGAGAGAGAGAATGGGCGCACCAGGGCCTCCAGCCACTGCAAACGAACTCCACACGTGTGCGTCCTCTTGTGCATCTGGCTAACGTGGGACCTGGGGAATTGAGCCTCGAACCGGGGTCCTTAGGCTTCACAGGCAAGCGCTTAACCACTAAGCCATCTCTCCACTGATTTTTTTTGTGGTTATGTTGGAGGTGGGTTTTTCACTTATCTGTGCCTCATTGTATCACTTTGGATGTGCACACACGCTTCTGTCCAGCTCCCTATGCTTGCCTCACAAGGGTCCCATGTGAGCAGAAGCCCTGGCAACTATTCCTCCCCCACCCCACCCGCTGAAGGCCTCACAGTACTATCAGCAGACCCAGCTGTGGCTTCTGGACAGTATTTCTTTCAGGGCTATTTTAACTCTTTTTCATGTAACCAAAGAGAAAAGAAATCCAATAAAAATCTAAGTTTTTGCCCAAATGCAGCTCTACTCAGCTCTTGACAGGCTACAGAGGAATGATCTAGTTTGATAATTTTGAGCCGCAACTATATGGATAACTGTGAATGCCAATGCAAACTGTGAATTTTGGAGGGATTCGTGTATAAAGAAATCATGTTCAAAACCAAATTTAAACAACCAGACATACAAATATACTTTTTGACAATAAGCAATCTCCTCTGAAAAGAAGGGAAACCTACATTGATATTTTAAGTACTTTTTATATGTTAGGTACTTATAATTCTATTTGTAGCTGATTCAATGCTAATTTTAAACTATCTTCTTTTTACAAATGAGGAATTAACATAGTCAGATTTAATAAGAAAGTAATAGCCTAAAGCCAAAAAAAAAAAAAGCCCTTACTGGTATTTCAATAAACATTGAAATTGGTAAATGGAAGGGTTATTTTTGTAATATTAATCCTCAGATTATTCTACATATATTAAACACGGTATGACTCCATCATACATTTCTATATTAGGAACTGTATATAAAATTTCATGTTGTCAAGGGCTGGAGAGATGGCGTAGTGGTTAAGCGCTTGCCTGTGAAGCCTAAGGACCCCGGTTCGAGGCTCAGTTCCCCAGGTCCCACGTTAGCCAGATGCACAAGGGGGCGCACGCGTCTGGAGTTCGTTTGCAGTGCCCGGAAGCCCTGGTGCGCCCATTCTCTCTCTCTCTGCCTCTACCTGTCTTTCTCTCTGTGTCTGTCGCTCTCAAAAAAAAAAAAAAAAAAATTCATGTTGTCTTAAATGGATTCAAACACCTTACACACTAGGGTAAAATATTCACCTTTCACATTCAAACTAGACAGATAATAAGCATGAAAATCTGGTCATAGCAATGGATCCTGATGAGGTATGTATTAACCTGACTTAATATGCCAAAGAACAACCAAAGAACAAACCCTAATTAATGAAAAGATGGATCTGAAGGAAAACAAAATAAACTTTGGTGACCAGTCTCTTACTCTTATATTTTTGTTTTTCTTTGGCATCATTTGTCTTCTGTGATTATTGTTTCAAAGGGAACAGAAGCACATCAGCAGCGAGTGGTTCACTAGTCCAGTCCGTGGTTCGACACTGGAGCAATAGAGTGCCACGAGAAAAACCCACTGCGTGTCTCGCTCATTGAGACTTTTCTATAAAATTAATGAAGACACTGTCATAAATAAGTTTCTGTTTTAATCTTCAATTTTGTACTATCATGTATTCCTAAATTTCATGGGTGTTTCTGAAAGTAATGCCAAGGCTCTCTCTCTTTGTGTTTGTAAATCAAAAGTAAAAGAATGAAAGGATTGTTTTTGATTTGATTTTTAAAAAAAAAAATAAAAAAAAAATAAAACCTTAAGCTTGCATGACATAGGAAAGACAATCTTACATCCTAGAATGTTACTGCTGGTGGAAGACTCTGGGATGTACACAACACATCGTTTAATGGAGGAAGAATGGAAAAGAGTGGTGAACTTTTTAAGAAGCCTCCTAATATTATATATAAGACAAATAAACTCAAGCTTCCTAATGTCATATCACTAATTGCCTTTATCATTACAATGTTAGTCCATGTAACTTGTATAAATTAAACAAAAATGTAACAAAAATGGCAGTTATTGGTTCATGATCATTTCATCCCCCATTACATATAAACTCTGGTGAGTCCTTAGGAAGTCTAATTAACTTCCTCATATTTGCTATGACTTTCCAAATTACCAGACACATCCTATTCCTAGTATGCAGAACAATCATGTACTTCACATGCCAGTGCTCAGGAAGCAGACAACTGTATCTCTGGGTCTCCCTGGGAGAGAGAGAGAGAGAGAGAGAGAGAGAGAGAGAGAGAGAGAGAGAGAGAGAGAGAGAGAGAGAGAGAGAGGGAGAGAGGGAAAGAGAGAGAGAGAGAGGGAGAGAAGAATGGACACTAGGGCCTTCAACCACTGCAAATGAACTCCAGAAGCATGCGCCACCTTGTGCATCTGTCTTATGTGGGTCCTGGGGAATCAAACCTGACTCCTTCAGCTTTGCAGGCTAGTGCCTTAACCTCTAATAAATCCCTCTACCCCAGAAATAACAGTTTTGATTTTCATCTTAATAGACATGTTAGTTTTGTGACTTTGAAAACAACACTTTACATCTGGTTTTCTCACTACAAAGTGAGGTCTATGAACATTCCTTTAAAGTATTTGTTCATGACTGTATTTCAACAGGGCAACATAAAGATAAATAACATTGCCTGTCCAGGGTCTCTTCAGTGTTATGGACAGAAACGAGCTAGTATTGCACATTTCTCAAAGCTAACGTCTACATGTAAATTTATAAGTTTGTATAGCCAAAGAAATAGTTATTTCTAAACTAAAACTGATTAGATCAACTAATAATAAACTGTGCTTTCTGTATGAGTTTTGAACTGGATTCTTTTTCCCTGTAATCTGTTGGTGTCGTTAGTTATATCTGTATGAAGAGAAGAAATTTACTAGCATGGCAGTTGTGTTTTCTCACGACACCCTTCCTCACTCCATCATTCCATCACCATCTTGACAGTCTCCAGCCATATTTCATCCCTGCCTTTTCATCACCATCCTTATTTGTGCATTCCTTCAAGAAACAAAAACAACTCTCTCCTCTCAAATACAAATAACTTTAGAAATTCCTATGAATACACAGAGTACAGCCTGGCCATGCCTTTTCCTTAACATCTTGAATTCCATGCAATTTCAATCTTTTTGGAAATGGAAATTTTGTTACAGTCTGTCCTTGGATATGGTTCTGCTAGGGGACCATTTATCTTGTGTCTTCTTTGAACGTGATTTTCTTTCTAATCAGTAAAGAAACATTAAAGAATTAAAGGATGACCCACTTGAGTCTTTCTTTATAGGTCAACAACAGATTTCCACAGATAACAACTAAAAGATGATGGCTAAATTGAAAACATTACCTGAAGAAAGTTTTAGAATTTTCAAATGCCAATTTTAGTTCGGTGTCTTTAATGCCTTTTAATAAGTTTATGTTTTTTTTCTACTTAAGGGAGGGTTTTATTTAGGCAATATTTTGCTGGTGTTTTTTGAGGTACGGTCTTTCTTTAGACCAGGCTGACCTGGATGGTCTCAGGGTGGCCTCATACTAATGGCAATTCTCCTACCTCTGCCTCCCAAATACTGGAATCTTGATAACATTTCAACCATATTTGTGGAGCTGAAGATAAAACTCAGAATTTGAGGCATGCTAGTCAGTAATTTGTTACTAAATTACATCTCTAGCCTTTTTTTTTTTTTTTAAATATTGTATCAGGCTACAGAGATGGTTCAGTTGTTAAGGTAATTACCTGCAAACCATAATGACCTCAGTTCATTTCCCCAGTACCCATGTAAAGTCAGATGCACAAATTGACACATGCATCTAGAGTTAATTTGTAGTGGCTGGAAGCCCTGGTAAATCCTCCCTCTCTCTCTCTCTCTCTCTCTCTCTCTCTCTCTCTCTCTCTCTCTCTCTGTCTCTCTGAAAATAAATAAAATTAAAAGATATTAAAAGACAATGTCTCATTATTTAGTTCAGTTTGGCTTTGAACTTAGTCCATGAAGTCCTCATATCCATGATCTTCCTTACCTGGCTTCCCAAGTGCTGTGATTACAGGGAAAAGTCACCATGCTCAGCTCTATCTCTACTTTTAAGCAATATTATTTGTACCATAGTAAAATAACTGGATTTAGCTTTAACAGATATAAGAAAAAGAAACTACTCATTAAAAAATTATTAAAACTGTTTTAACAACTTATCATCAAGTCTAACAACTTGGTTAATTATATATTGGAAATTTAGACAATTTGAACACTTGCAAGAGTAAATTTTGGGGATCCTCCTACACAGATAACAATGCAAAGTATATTGTTGACATTTCTAAGTTCTCCCTCAAACTACTATATGAAAAGAAGATCCCCTCAGTGGTAAGGGACCCATAGCTGGAGCTGGGAAACAAGTCAGAACCATATCCAAACATAAGCCCACTCTCCAATATCAAGTTACCATCAATCATGGGCTACAAGAGGGCCTACACCTATAAAAAAGTAAGGGTTATCTCATTTTTCCTGGTGCTAACTTACTCTCCGTTGGAGAATCTGCTTCTCTTTTTCAGATAGATGCAGATCCTAAGGAGAGAGCCACCCCATCATACCTCAAAAGGGGCCCAGCTGAAACTAAGGAAAATTGAGGAAACAAGCAAGGGTGCTGTTTTCCTGATGAACCGGATACCAGCACAAGGGGGAAGGAGACCAACACAGAGAAAAATCAACCCTACCTAATCAGAGAGCCAGAGCCCCAGAGGCCCCCAACACCTCATCACTGAAGCAGACCAAAACTGAACCCAACATGGCTCAGGGAAATTTTGCGGAAGAGGGGGCAGAAAGAATGTCAGAGCCACATGTTGGGTCAGGATATGCAGAGACATTTATGGTACCAATAACTGTGGGCTAACTCCACAGTGCATGACCCATATACCTCAACAAGGAGGGGCCAATGGGGAGGAGGTAGGTCAGGGATGAGCCTAATAATGGTACCAAACTGCCTGTATTTTCTAAATAGAAAACTAATAAAAAATATACAAAAAGAAGTGTTATTATTTTTACTTTGTTGTTATTTTCCTTCTTTCAATAATTTTTAAAATTATTTTTATTTCAGAGAGGGGGGGAGAGGTGGGTCAGGGGCTCCAGGTACTGCAAATGAACTCCAGACACATGTGCCACTTGTGCATCTGACTTTCTTGGGACCTGAAGAATAGAACCTGGGTCTTTAAGCTTCATAGGCAAGTACCTTAACTGCTAAGCTATCTCTCCAGCCCTTCTTTTTCTTTTTTTTTTTTCTTCAATAGGTTTTGATTAACAGAAATTATTTCTTTCAATATCTCTTTTCTAAGGGGCATTAAGCATATCAGTAACATTGCCAGAAACACATGAGGAAGTTCTCTGAAACTTGAACAATATCAAAGTTTACTACAATACCACCAGTGCAAAACTTCAGATAAAATACCACTTAAGCAGTTTAGGAATTGAAACCTTGGTCTTTAAGAAGTACTGTAATAGTATATTTTCTTCATTTCCTCTCAGATTGTCTTTTGTAAGACTTTGAACTGGTGTGTATCAGGCTTTCTATAAGTGTGTTGAGGACTAAAATAACTTTAAATAAAAGAAATGAATATATCTATCTTACAAGGGCCTGCACAATGTCTCCAATTATGTAAATCCTCTCCTTACATTTCTATTCTTCAAAACTTATTATAGAATCATTAGATAATTGTTATTAAAATAGGGCCCTTGATTGATTTATCTAGAAGAGTGTTTCTTATCTTCTTTTAGAAACATAGTGCTTCATATTTTAACTTTTCTCAAAGACCTTAATTGTCAGAGATTTATCCCTAAATCATCCCCTAAGGAATCACAAAAAAAGGAAAGAAATAGAGAGATAGGAATTCTAGGAGGATTAGGCATCTTAATTAGTCATTCATGTCTGCTTTCAATGACTACCTAGCCAGGGAAATAGCTTCCATATATTTGGCATGAATTTTTTCATGCTAGGACCTGAGAGTCCATGCTGAGGTAGAAACAAAAATACCAAACACCTTACAGTGCAGCAAAGTTTTGCTATGAAATACTTGTTCCTACTTTCTGTCAGGTTTGAACACCACACTGTGAGCTGATAATGTACTAAATATTTGGTTACAAAATTTAGAAGTCATTATTGCCTATATTTCCCCATATGCAAAATTTATCACACATCATAAGATTTGTTAGTTAGCCTCATTATACATTTTTCCTTCACTTGCTTTGGTTATGGCCAGATAACAGGTTCATGTTTGTATAAGTGTTACTGAGTTTTAAGTTGAGGCCTATAAAGCCATTTTCTTCCTGCGTTTCCTAAAGAAAATCATATTTCTCTATAGACTCCTAGAAATATGTCAAAGGATTATGTGGAAAGAATATTTATTTCCTTATTACATAAATAAGTTGCAAAGTAAAAATACAATTCACTGAGCAGGTAAAGATGGCTTGGCTTGAGAGCCATCATTTTCTGAATATATACCAAGTCTGTATACTACATCTTGCACATTTCTAGCTTTGATGACCACGTCTCTTATTCTGGGTGGGTTGCATTCCATAGCTGATGTATTTAAGTTTTGAATTTCACTTAAATGTCATCATTAGAGATGTTGGTTTTTCAATGTTTTAGTCTTGAAGACCCAACAAATCTACAGCCAATGAAAACTCATACTTTTAGTTTCATGCCCAAAATATATCATCATGTTACTGAAAAAGATCAGGCTTTTTATTACAATATCAGATGGACTAAGTTTGTTACCCCCCCCCCACAGATTAACCTCCAAGACTGTAGCAATTCATTACACATGCGCATCAGTCACCAGACTGCAGTGTAATTTATTGTAATTAAGCACTGCTTTGTTGGGGGAACCCAAATAAGATTGTCCATTATCAGCACTAGTAATGGTTTCCTGAATAGTTGCCAGGTCATCCACCCCACCCACCCTTCAATAATAAAATAATTTTGACAAAGGGCCCATGTTTCAACATTTTTAATAAAAACAAAATAGAAAAACCATCAGTTACTGAGCAGTAAAGTTTCCTCTCTCTCTTTCTTCTTTGCCAAAACTAACAAAAAGGAAAATGTCCATCTGGCTTGTGGCCAGAAAAGAAGGAAATTGAAGTCTCAGTTCTTATTCTTTGACTAGTAGCATTGTGTATGCAGAATGCTTGGCTCTTGGGCTCCTTTTGACAGAACTGAAAAATAGATAAGCAGTTTTGAGGACTCCATTCTGCAATTTATATAGCCTTGATTCTGTTTAAGATCTCTCAATACCACATAACAAATCAATGTGATTTAGAAAATAATGTTGTTTCTGCCACTGACATAAGCCACATGTGAACTGCTAAGCTACTATGTAAGCCACAGCTATAAATTTTGGTCACTTGCTATAGATTCCTTATTGTTTGGAGGCACAGAATAATTCATTCCATTATCACCATCCTGATTAATGTCTCACTAAATTGCTGTCTCATAATGAGCTGAAAGGTTTCTCACACTAAGGGAAGATATGCTTGCTCTCATATCAATTTCCTGGGTAATTCATTCAGAATGATAAGAAAGTAGCCTCTCTAGAATACAGATTCTGATATATTAAATCATTAATGTCCCAACTACAGGCACTGTGAATATAATCTAAGGAATATGAGTCTCAGACAGACAGTGTTTGATCCAGACAGTAGAGCAATTAGTTACAAAATCATTCAAATAAATAAAATAGCTAGAATGAGTGTGACAATTTGTCTTTCTACAGAAGATAAGATGCATTCTTGCTACTCTTTCAAATTTGCTCTGAATGCTTTCCTAAAAAGAAGCCAAACAGCCATCCTTTTGGTTGAAAATAGCTGAAATCATGTATGAGGCTGCTCAGTGAAATTTTCATGTGGTATAGAGGGTGGATGTTTCTTTCCTACTTTCTTTTCCTCTTTACTGTACACACAGAACGTGGTACCGAGACTCTTCAGCCAGTGTGAATGTGATCTCATCTAGGAAGAGATATAAACCTTCAGCTTCTCTTCAGATTTAGTTACTTATTCCATATTTCTCACTTACATATATTTAAAATAAAAACCTACAGAGAACCATGAAGTAATTCTAAACCTATTCTTCTGTTTAAACACTAAATAAACTTTATTATTAAACCTTACATATTGTAAAGGAAATATTTATATGACAAGATGATATTAAATTAATATATCACAAACAGGTTTTAAAAGTTATTCAAGCATATATATCCCAAAGCCATATTTAATGGTGTTCTGCTAGTCTCTCTTCACTCAGAGTGAACTTTCCCCCAAACTGACTGTTCTTAACATTTGCAAGAAAGCCATTCACTCTGTCCCTTTTGTGATAACTCTGTAAAAAATCTACTTAACTGGTTTATGTAAATTACTTTTATTCCCCATTTAAAAAGTATTACTTTCAATAAACATATATAATTAATAATTTTAAAACTGCTTATTTAAAATAATAAAAAATAAAGCAAAGGGGTGACCAATAAATTTTGGTGTAAAGAAATTAATTTAAACAATAAAATAAAACATATTTTAATGAATATGATACTTAAAATCTTTGTGTACAACTTTTGGGTATTTTTCTATAAGTACATTTATTTCATTCTTAATTTTTTGTATGGTAATATATTTATAGAAATCAATGTTTTAAAAGTTAAACATGTGTATAACATATAAGTATTAAACTAGGATTTCAAATTAATGTCCATCTTCTTATCTTAATAATATTGTTTTCAAATTGAAAAAACAAGAAACATAACACATATCAAAGACATACTTGACCCAATTTGGAAATAATGGAAAAAGTTAGAATTTGTGACTGATTTTATATTTTATATATCTGTGCAATTATGTCGCATTTTGCATTAGAAACTAAAGAAAGTTTACAAAGTCTAAGACACAGTCAACTGATGACAATCAACTGAAGCGATCACAAAAGACTTAAGGAAATAAAAGAAATTCTCATTAGAGGCCATGGTGACATTTGTTATAATCAAAATAGTAGGGTAAACTTGAGCTGAAGTAGCAAATGTCGAGTCCATCAGAGCTGGAGCAGTGTCATGGAAAAAAAAGGACAGAATAAAATACATTAGTGGTAAAGGTATACGCTAGATGTGGCACAGAAGGAGGCCACACAAAGTAGTCCTTAAAGGAATACTTGCCCAGTCACCAGGAACGAGAAGTTAAAATGAAACCTGAGGGTTGAGTGAAGGTATCAAACTATAAGTACCCTTGGCTTGGATGCAGGGGTGTGTTGGCATGGGGAAGTCTCCGGCTAATATTTGCAGATGCGTTGTACAGGGAGGAACTGCTTAGCTCAGGACACTGACAAGCTCAGGTATGCTGGATATCAGGCATCCAGTCTGAGGTGAAGCAGTGACAGTGATAGCTGTGGCTTCTGTCACCATTTCATTCTTAAACGAATGGCCTGTGCTACTGTGCAGTTTGAGAAAAAGAAAGTGGAAGCAACAAGCATGATTAATTTTCATTCTGGGGAAGAAAAATAGAAAGAATGCTAAAGTGGTCATGGCATTCTGGCATGGTAATGAAGAGCAGGTGAATTAGAAACAGTAACCATAAGGAACTCTTTATTATCTGTACTTCCATTTAAAGAATGGGTAATGACCTACTTTCCCTTCTTTCACACACAACATTTTATATATATATGTGTGTGTGTGTGTGTGTGTGTGTGTATGTATGTATATATATAATATATAAATAATGCATATATATATTATATATATATAATATATATATATTTATATATAAAATATAAAAAATATATTTATATATATATAAATATATAAAATAATGCACATATATTCATAATATTATTTTTAATATATCTGTCAAATAAATGTCTTGCTAGAATATAGAAATATGTACCTATGATAAGGTGTAGCTCTCCTTGACCTTTGATGGCTTATTCCTCTGAAGGTGGTTAGGTTTCCTGAACCTTGTTTCTCTAAGCTAATATAGCCATGTTCTAAGATTAAGAATACAAGTCCCAAGCACTTCTAGATCTGCTTCAGAGTTGGACAACATACTTGGCTGCTAAGCATGTGGATTTTCCTGAAAGGTAATTTTGGAAGTTGGCTGATATGTAGAATAAGGACTTCATACAGGAGCAAATTCGTGTTAACTCAATCAAATAGGTGTTTATCCCTCCTTTAAAGCTCCAGTTTGTCCTATACCATTTGTCTCTCATTCCCTTCCTTTATTTATTCTTCTTTTCTCTGCTCCCTCTTTCCCTCTTCTTTCCCTGATCCTTCTGCTTTTAACAGGGGAATTGCCTTTAACTTCAAGAAATTCTTAGGGAATGACTGGATGCTACTGACATTCAAGACCCCCAGATTCTACCCTTATCATCACTTTCTTGTAACTGAATTGCCCAACTGACCTTGATCAAATGGGGGGACATATTTTTAAAAAAATGTTCATTTTTATTTATCTATTTGAGAGCAACAGAGAGAAAAAGAGGCAGATGAGAGAGAGAATTGGTGCACCAGGGCCTCTAGCCACTGCAAACAAACTCCAGATGCATGCACCCCCTTATGTGGGTCCTGGGGAATCGAGCTTCAAATCAG
Organism: Jaculus jaculus; assembly: GCF_020740685.1. Classification (NCBI taxonomy): domain Eukaryota; kingdom Metazoa; phylum Chordata; class Mammalia; order Rodentia; family Dipodidae; genus Jaculus; species Jaculus jaculus. The sequence continues at coordinate 32,330,255 of NC_059117.1, read as the reverse complement.
GGTCCTTAGGCTTCACAGGCAAGCGCTTAACCACTAAGCCATCTCTCCAGCCCCAGGGGGACATTTTTAAGATATCATCATATGATTTTCTCTTTTGCTGAATTTTTAACACATCTTCTACAGAATGGAGATGAAGAAAATTTGTCATCCACTTGCATGTCTGTCATTAATGAGTTTTCAGTATTCTTCTGTTATTTAGCTGTTCAAAAAATGTTCTGGCCAAGGATACCAGGGTGAATGTAGGATGTTCTTAAAGCATATGCAATCACTAACATGGCCCCACTAGGGAAATCTCCATTTTTCTGCCTCACAGGGACTAATGGAATAGTGGAATCTGTCAGAATTCAGGACTCTGTATCCATGGAATATGGGTATTAAAACCTCATATATGAACTGTCCTCCCACCTAGAAGTTTCCAAGTCATGTATGGCAAGCAATGGTGCAATTATAGTCACTTTTTATCATAAGTCACACTTTCTGGCATATATATAACTGTGAAGAAAGTATTTTGTTTGTATATAATTTTCTTCTTTGGAAATATACTTTTCTTTGAAAAAAGGTATACAACTAGTAGGTGAACTCTTGTGGAAGTAGAATTCTGTTAAAATGATATAATACCTAAAGGACACAATGCTTTAAATTTATAATTGTGCTTCATATTGCAAAAGTATCCAGTGACTTCTAGGCTGAACTATTTCCCCTTGAAAATAAGTTCACTTGAAAAGTTACTGAGATATTTTCTTGTTATTAGATTATTATTTTAACTAAGTATTTTGCATTTTAAAAGAAAATTGTGGAAAAGCAATGTCACTCTATGTCTCATTAACTAGATTTAATTGGGATAGCCAGGTCTACCTGTGTCTCTTTTCCTCCTGGGACACATGGAATAATTCTTAACACATCTTCCACACATAGGTAGAATCAGGAAAATGTCTTGCACCCCTGTAATTATTATTTTTAAGATAACTAATTTTAGTAAACAAAATAATCATCATAGAATCTGAAAATATAAACTTAAAACTTAGGAATTTGATCCAGGCATTGTGGCACACACCTTTAATCCCAGCATTTGGGAGGCTGAGATAGGAGAATCACTGTTAGTTTGAGGCCAGCCTGAGACTACATAGTGAATTTTAGGCCAGCCTGGGATAGACTGAGAACCCACCTCAAAAAAAACAAAACAAACAAACAAAAAAAAAGGATAAAGAAAAAAAGTAAGAATTAAAACATCATTTGATTTGCACTGGAGAAATGCAGTGATTAAGGCACATGCCTGCAAAGCCTAAGGACCTGGGTTCAATTCCTAACACCCATGTAAACCCAGATGCACAAGGTAGTACATACATCTGGAGTTTGTTTGCAGTGACTAGAGGCCCTGGTGTGCCCATTCTCACTCTCTATCTGCCCCTCTCTCTCTCAAATAAATAAACAAATATTTTTAAAAGACATGGGAATTTGGGTTCTGGAGTGATGGATTATGAGTTAAGAATGCTTTAAAGAGAAAATAGAGAAAGAAAGAATGCTTTAAAGACCTGAGACCACTGATCGTACTTTCCCAGCATCCATGAAAATTGACTGATCATAGCCATGCACTAACCCGAGCCCTCCAGTGCACTGATACTGGAGGATGGTAGGGATTTGCAGAGGAGAAAAACAAAAACAAAAGCAAAAACAAAAAGCCAAACCCACACTGTTGGCTGAGTGACAGATGACAAGTGTGAGCTAAAAGGAAAATGATACCCAGCTGCCCCTCCGGACTCTCCATGTACAAGCTTGGGGAGTGCAAGTCTACACTCATGATTGCATATACTATACCCACATCAAATCAAGCATTACATTAAAAATATTCTAAAGCACGCACACCCACAGCAGAAATGAACAACAAAACCCCTGGGATCTGATCTACCATACAGGGCCTTAGTTATATTATGTGTGTGTGCTTGTAGGTACTTATGGCTATGTATGCATGTGTATGTGTACATGACAAACTGCATATCTGAGTACAATCTCAGGGGCACTTGACCACTTCCTCCAACTTGCTGAAGAAGGTATCTCTTGTTATTGTGTTTTTCCCTGCACACACACACACACTCTGCAATTCTACCTGGCTCAGTGGCTTCTGGATAATCCTGCCACTGCCAACCATTGCCTAAGGCGTATTGGGAGGATCACTGTGCGTTTGAGGCCAGCCTGAGACTCCACAGTGATTTTAGGCCAGCTTCATGATCTACAGCCTCATGCTGGTCTTTGTTTCCAGCTTTACGCAGGCGCTGGGAATCGAACTGGGGCCGATAGGCATGCCAGCCAGCACTTTTAACCACTGAGCTATCTCTCCAGCCCCCACCCTAAATTTTCATCATTGACTTTGCAAATAGTACTTAAGCAAATAAAGTCATATAATTAATTGAGGAAAAATCAATGTGTTTTCTAGGTACAAATAACAGTATTCAAGAAAGGGAGCAGGAAGGCTGGGTAGTTCATGGTGATGGATGCTTGGGTTCTGAATGAGGAAATTGTGTTCTCACATTGGCATCGGAGGAGATCTGCTGCTATGGGGATCCACTCCAGGGGAAGTAAGAACAAAAAAAGTCTAAGGACAAAAACCAAAGGCAGTTTCAATGCGCTTGTTCAGTTCTTCAACCTTTTTCCCCTTCATGTTCTGCCCTGTGCCGGGTGTACATCACTCTGGAATAGAGATTCCGGCGAAATCCGCCCCCCTTGCTTCTCCCCCAGAGGGCTGCAAGCAGGTCACTTTGCAAGATTCAAAAAGGGTTTTGTAAAACTTAGAGCAAAAATGACAACAAAAATACGGATCACACACATGATGTGCAGTTGATAATTTTTGCTTGTGGAGTCACCTAGTGAATGGAATGGTTAGTTATAACTGTAATGCAGATATTATCCTGGATAATAGGAGATTTACGTGTGTGTCCTGGACTTGGATGTTTAACAGAGTAAGAGTTTCATCCCCCCAAACTCTTTATTAGGAACCATATTTAATAGTCCTATATTAAAACAGTTTTTTTATTTATAATGCTTTTATTTACTATTAATGCAGTTGATTGTCATAGACACTGTTAGTGATTAAAAATACTTTTTTAATAAAGTAAAACAATTCTCCCCAAAGCTCTTAGCAGCCTCTGAAAACTAGTAAGAAAACTTTGTTCATTTTAATGTTTTTACAAAATAGAAGTTTAACTCCATCAAAATGTGCATACATTTTACACTTAGGTATTTTAATGTGTGTTAGTTAGACCAATATATGATAGATATCTCATGAGGTCCCCAAAAGAAAATTTGTGTAATTTTTCTTTAAATCAATAAAATTACAAGTGCAGAGACTAAGAATACCAAGGAGGGCAAGTTTGTTACTTCTCTTCATCACTCTCAGTTCCTAGAACAGTGACAGACAGAATGGCACATTTATTTAAGTATTTATGAAACTAGTGACTAAGTACTCCACAAGCAAGATGTACAATATTGATATCTCTCCCCAATAATCAATTATTCTGAGCCAGCAATGTCAGTCTCTGGAAAAGGAATGATGTGTATGTCCATCCCAAACATAACTTCCCACACTCATCTCACAGGTGAGAAGAAATGCTGTGCAATACTGGACATGTGATTCTCTTCTCAACACATGATCACACATACACACTAGAGTATCAAACCGCTGCTATCAAAAGGGAAACCAGAAAACCATCCAGGCTGCAAGGGCTCCCTACAGAACTGCTCCACTACTCACAACCCTCCCCCCTCCGACATACCTCCAACACTCCCTCCCTCCAGCTTCTCCCTTCTTCTTGTTCTGTACTCTACCTCCTCAGGGCAGATGCTCATCCGCACATCTTCAAGGACACCACTCTTATAAGGCTTTTCAATGTCGTGTGTCTCCATGGCATTTGGCAGAGCCCCTCTCTTCCAAGCCTAACTGCCTCTTGTTTCCCTTCTCCATCAGGGGTCATTCCTTCTGCATCTCATCTGCTGGCCTCCTTGAAGAACATGCCTGTTTGCAGTACTCAGCTGAGAGCTTCTGCCCCTCACTTGCTCGGGTTCATCACAATGACCCTTGTGCTCATTCTTGAATTGGCCAAATTTGACTTTGGCTTTAGGATATTCCCATTTGTGGTCAAAGCTGCCTGGAATGTTGCTTCTCTGGCAAAATGTCACTGCTGTTGGAAAGATCTGTCTTGTGCCTGTTTCTGTCAGTGTTTTTCTCCACAGTCGCTGCAGGGTCCTGATGCGGCCTCATTCTGTTCTGATGGTGTTTTACTGATAATGGCATGCACGATATTTATGCATTGTTATTTTAAATTTAAAATATTTTAAATTAAAATGTCTATTTTAAATTCATCAAGGATTTAAAATCTTAAGCTGGGAAGATGGCTCAGTGGTACTTGCATGTGAAGCCTAAGGACCTGGGTTCGATTCCCCAGTATCCATGTAAAGGCAGACTCACAAAGTGGCACATGCATCTGGAGCTTGTTTGCAGTGGCTAGAAGCCCTGATGTGCACTCTTTCTTGCTCCTCTTTCTCTCTTTCTTTCTTTCTTTCCTTCTTTCTTTCTTTCTTTCTTTCTTTCTTTCTTTCTTTCTCTCTTTATCCCTTTCTCCTTGGAAATAAATAAGTAAACTACCAAAAAAAAAAAAAAAGAAAGAATTTAAAAACTTCCAGCGTCAGTCACTCTGTCTGATTCACTACCATAACAGTGGGGCCATGCCTTGACACACACTGAATGTGGCATAAGGAAGAATCATGCTGCTTTTAAGGTAGAGCATCATATATCTCATGTTTGATTGTGCTACTCCTCTGAGACTGGCATGCTCAACATAAAAGTTTTTATATCCATTGGCTACCATGGCAATGCTGTGTAACACATGTTACGTATATTCTTGTGTGTGCTCATGTGTGCATGGGAACACGTGGGGTGTTCCAGCATTACAGCATACAAGGCACTCACAGTTTTGAGGTAGGCAACTTACTAACATCCCAAGGCAGTGCATGTCATAGTTGCCACAAATCTATGGGGTTATTTGTTTATTCACACTTCCAACAAATTTGTGTTGAGCACATCCATACTATGGAAGGCAGCAAAACGCAGAAGGGAAAAAATAAAGTAACACAATAAAACTTCTAAGGCTGAGGCAGGAGGAGCTCCATGAGTTGGAAGCCAGTCTACAGACTGAGATGGGGGCAACTCAAAAACTACAAGGAGTTGGCTGGAGAAATTGCTCAATGGTTAAGGCCCTTGCCTGCAAAGCCTAACAACCTGGGTTTGTTTCCCTGATACTCACATAAAGCCAGATGCACAAAGTGGCATATACATCTGGAGTCCTTTAGCAGTGGCTGGAGTGTCCAAAGTGTACAGTCTCTCTGTCTGTCTTCTCTCTCTATCTCTCTGTGCCTGCAAATAAATAAATAAAATTTCAAAAGAAATTACAAGAAGGAGAAAGAGGAGAAGATGAGGAAGAAGGGGAGGAAGGAGAGAAGGAAATTAGGCAGAGGTATTATAGACAGATCCAAAACTCGTACAAACTGCAAGTTAAACTTAAGAGAGCTGCACAGATAAGAAAGATGATTTTAGTGAGTTTTTTTTTTTTAAAGCAAGTAGTAGAATTGAGCTGAGTGATATTTGTAAGCAAAAACACCCGAGAAAGTGCAGGCTGTGAAACGTCTTGGGTAAAGAAGGGTTTGCCTCAGTTACTCCCTAGAGAAGGAAGATATTTTCCTTCTGAATGCACAGTCCATAGCAAAGACACAGACTACAGAGGATTTATTTCAGGCGTGAGGAGGAAAATAGCCAAATACCAAGAAAAATATGTTCCAGACTATGACGATCAGATCAAATAATAATTTTATGAAATGCTATGTGGGAGCATCTTGCACAGCTTTTTATCCTAAAATTTTTAAGCCCAGACTAGCCAAGTTTTCATATGGAATGATTGCCCTGTTTTGAATCTGTAATGGTAGATATTATAGAATTGTCAAAAGATGTTAGCTTCAATGTGTAACCATTTACATTCTTGTGTGCTTTCAGAATCCCTCCACAGGAATATCTGACTTTAACTTTCAAAACCTTTCACTTTGGGAAAATTGTTAAAGGTCTCAGTAAACCACATAGCTTATTAACTGTGACTGTGTGAGAAATGCTGGGTCTAGTGTTGTTGTTTTTTTTTTTCCCAAAGGACTGTTTGTTTTCTTGTTTGTGTGCTTAAGTATGAAATCTATTTTTCCTGACGTGACTCCTCTATGGCTCTAGGACTATACCAAATGCTTAATTGCTTTCTAATAATTCTTAGTCATTAAACATGAAAACAACTCTCAAGGCAAGATACTGCTTCAGGACTAACTAAAACATTCAAAAAAATTAAAAGTCGTATGTTTTATTTTCAAACATATGACCAAATACTGTGTCATATTAGCAAGCTCAAAGAGTGTTCCACATGAGTGTGGTTCTTTTAATACACCTGAGTACTGATCTGTTGGTGTCAGGCAGCTGTGATTTCTGTAATCTTCATGTTCTCTTAGAACCAACTCATATTTATTATCTACAAAAAAAAAAAAAGAAAAAAGAAAAATAGGAGCAGTACCTTTGAGCAGTGGGGAAAGATTAGGCAGAGCTGGCAATAACAGACAGAGAGAGTAGACTCAGGAGCAGAACAGCTATAAATTCACATTTATTAGCCTGGTTCACATCCTGCTCAACTCCTCTTTCTCTCCACAAGAGAAAATTCCTGTTTATGTGTACAATCTCCTTGGGACCATGGAGGAGTATGAACTGTACTCTAGGAAAAGAACTGCAGTCATATGTGGGGAAAGTCATCTTAATATGACCTATGAGGGCTGTACATCTCCCAATCTAACTTCCTCTTAAGAGATCTGCCATTCTCAGTCCAATGCAATTAAATAGGAACCTCCCATGAGCATCACTGACTTAAACATTCTACAGCTAATTAGCCAGTAAAATTGGCCATAGAGTAGGATCAACATTTTGATTTAAGAATTGAAGATATGGGGCTGGAGAGATGGCTTAGCGGTTAAGCGCTTGCCTGTGATGCCTAAGGACCCTGATTCGAGGCTCAATTCTCCAGGACCCACCTTAGCCAGATGCACAAGGGGGCGCACATGTCTGGAGTTCATTTGCAGTGGCTGGAAGCCCTGGTGTGCCCATTCTCTCTCTCTGCCTCTTTCTCTCTCTGTCACTCTCAAATAAATAAATAAAAATGAAAAAAAATTAAAAAAAGAATTGAAGATATAACAATATAACTAAAGAATAAAGTAAATTCTTAAGTCTGAAACTTAGATACAATGACTTCAAATTTAAAAAAAAAACAAAACTGTATTCCTATTCCTAAGAGACTAAATGTAAATGACTGAATTCATTTAATGGGGAAGAACTAGATTGACAAAAATCAAAATCAGTTCAGACATCAAACTATTCAATCTAAAATATTGTCTGGAATAAAGATGCTATCTTTGACTGAGTTCCAAAAATATGATGAGGTACTTTCAGTTGCAGATAGTAAAATATAATACAATCTTATATCATCAAACTCTCTCTTGAGTTGCTAAGATTTTTGTTTGTAGAAAAAGTATACTGTTTGAATGAGATTTTTCCATGAAGAAAGGGGAAGTCTTGAGGACAGTGAACGTGGGTGTGCCGGGGGCAGGAGATGGAATCCCATGAATTCTAGAGCTGGGTACAAATGGCTCCAGAGAAGATGGCAGCCACTTTGCCTGGCTCTTTGCTGTGCTCTATCTCACATAACTTTAATGCAGGTGGTTAAACTATTTCACTTCTTCAAATGATTTGTACCTATTGTTGTTTTTCCACTAATAACTATATAACCCAGCTTCTTCCCAAAAGTATTTGCACTTGCTCATAAAAACCTATATGGTAAAATAAAACTTTTTAAATTAGGCAAATCAGAGAATAAGGGGGGAAATGCTAATATATTAAGAAGAAGGCAAGGGTAGGGACTCAAAATAAATGCATATAGTTCTAAAAAAGAATTGAAGGTGGGTCATAAATTCAGATCCGAGTCCTCTTACTGAAGTGAGAAATATGATCTCTACAAAATTATCATGAAATGTAAGACAAGCAACCATACTAGCTATTCCAGAGAACACATGTTGCTCTGCATTGAAATCTGCAAAGAACTCTCCTGCAGCTACTCACAGAAGAATTTGGAGAAATTATGCTTCAGAACATCCACACATCATTAAGAACAGTCCACAAAGTTGATTTCACTGTGGCTGGCTCCCTATAACACCCAGGAACAAGCACTGGTCCATGCACACACTTCAGAAGGACCACCAACACTACAGTTTTCTGAGGGGAGCATTTTTACATTATTTTGCACACCAGAGACACAGGAACGGGTATTGTTCGGGCTACCTCTTCCCCTTTGACTTCTCAAAACTCAAGATTGGATTAGAGCTGGGCTGACAGGGTCCCACTCTCCGGCGATAAACCTGTAGCATAAGCACTGTACACATGGCTGATTCTGACTCACTGGATATCTAATCAAGCTTCCAAACACACTCACAGCAAAACCTTTGAGACAGTCTGAATCATTCCCCTTCCAGCTCTGTGAGAAAGTACCAAAGGAGAGCAGTGATTGTCAGGTAGGGCCACTGTTTTCTTCATTATTTTAGAAAATTTTTCTGGGGCTGATACCATATACATATGTTGTTACCCAATACATGTGAACTAACATCTTAAATTCCTCAATAATGGACATATCTAATGATTTTCTTCACTGCTGCTAGAAACAGTGACAGAGCTGAAAGTTTACCAGAATTTGTTGGATAGTGAGGGAATGCATATATGAGAGAGAGAGAGAGAGAGAGAGAGAGAGAGAGAGAGAGAGAGAGAGAGTGTGTGTGTGTGACACGACTCTAAATCACTGTATCAGAAAATCTTATTTCTCAGTATCTCCAAGGAAGTCTCTTTTGAAATCGAGTAATAATAATCCTGATGACTCATATATTTAGAATTACTGTTTTTAGATAATAATTGTCTAGTAAAAGATAAAGTTTCTGAAAATCAGTGATGGTTGATAATTGATTCTTGTTCACAAAGCACATATTTACATTGCACAAAGAGTTGTATATGACATCTTTATTACAATAGGTTATGATATATACATGGGCTTGAAGATGCCTTCTCTTAATGTGGATGTCCCCCAGGAGCTCATGATGCATACGTTGGGAAGCACTGTGTAAAAGCTTTGCCTCTATTATTTTGGCTTTGAAATTTGTCTCAGAGGATTTTCACATTGTCCTCCAAAGCCAATGACAAATGGTGTGGTTATGTGCATGGGATGTAAAATCACATTTGAATCAGAGCTCCATCGTGTTCTAGATGAATGGCCTTAGGAAATTCACTTTACTCCTCTAAAAAGAACTTAATCATATCCACAACACAGAGTCGTGAGGACAGGGAATAATGTACGTGAAGAATTTCATATGTAGTAAGATTATAGGAACTGCTCTCTTCTTTCCAAGAAATGTAAGTTGGATAACAAAAAATGATTCATGAGACCATTTTTGGTTTTCACATTAAATGCATTTTATGAGTACAGGGTTTTGTTCCCTACAATGAAAGGACCTACACCCACAGAGTTTTAAATCATTCTCATATCTGCCAGGAACCAATCATTGCCCGCTAATACTAGCATGACATTACGATGCAGGTTCTATAGAAATTTCACTTCTTTATCTGTCACATACAACTACTGAAGCCCATCTGGGAAACAGAAGCTTAAGTCCAAGGTGGCAAGCAACAGAAGTATCACTGAAAGACACTAAGGATCTTTTATGTTGTCAGATAATCTGCATCGATGTCACATACATGCTGGCCCAATGCCATACCAGGAAATAAACAATAGCAGCTCTACAGCTCCTTGGTGTAACACTAGCACCCAACACAGGACTAAAATGAGTATTCTTTTACGATTTTTATTCAATGTTTTGTTTAGAGTTATCCAAAAGGAACTGTAAATAATCAACGTGTCTGCTGTGCATCTGCACTGGGGATTCAGAGACCCTTTTCATCTTTGCCCTTGCATCAGCACCAGACAATGGTTTCTTTCTTGTAGCTATTCTTGACATTCATGCAAGGATTTCTGACAAGTGGAAAATCTCATAATTAAATTTTGTTGTACTTTCATGTTTCTTCCCCAAAGAAAGTTCCTGTTAACAGATTTCAAACTGAGATAATAATATTTTCTTTCTGTTATCAAAAGTTGTAATCTGTTTTCTTCCCTGGACAAAACTCAAAGTAGCTGTTAGATTTAAGAAAAACTGGACACTTTTTTTCTGAAGTTTTACTGAGTTGTTCTTGAATACTAACTGAGGATTTCAACAGAGTGAAGGAGAACATTAGCAAACCTAATGTAAAAACTTGATTTAGAAAAGGCTCAGACAATGTTGGCATCTAGGGTGTGTTGATATTTTCAGAGGCTGGTAGAGATGGGTGAGGTATACCAAAGGAATGGAACTGATAAGTGCTTTCAGTAACATAACCTTTTATAATTGAATTATAACTTTTCATTATGGCAGAAATGAACTAAAAATAATTTCATTGGTATCAACATTTTCTTCTACTTTTTTTTTGTTGTTGTTGTTGATTTTACTTAGACTATCCTACCTTACCTTATATATGAATAATTAAACACTAAGATTAACCACTGCATTTGTGAAAATAAAATTTCAGCTACCCCAGGTTACCTTTGGGCTAATTAGATATGATAACAATTTTTCTAATAAACAAGAATAAATTCAAAATATATAAAAGTTAGGTTTTAAAAGCTCATGGCTGCTATTCATATGTTACAGTTTATGTTAGTTTATTTATTTGTTTATTAGGGTCAGAGAGAGAGAGAGAGAGAGAGAGAGAGAGAGAGAGAATGGGCACATTAGGGCTTCCAGCTACTGCAAACAAACTCCAGACACATGTCTCCCTTGTGTATCTTGTTAACGTGGGTCTTGGAGAATTGAACATGGATCCTTTGGCTTTGCAGGCAATTGCCTTAAGTGCTATGCCATCCCTTCCTATGTTAGTTTTTTGAAATCAGTAAAGTCTATCACATAACCCTTTTTTGGAAATTCTAGATAAAAGAACTACTGGTATGAAAAAAAATTTTTTAAAAATTTGCAGAATAGAAAAATTTATTTATTTATTTTTTTGCGTACATTACAAGTACCCAGATCATGGCCTGGTGGTGCTCAAAATCCACCTCAACCAATCATATCTAGAAAACTCCTTCACAGATCTGACTATACATTTGTCTCCATGGTGATTCTAAATCCTGTCAAGTTGACAACTAGAGAGTAACCATCACAATGTCACAATAAAAATTGTAGAGAGATGAATTAGTGGTTAAGGTGCTTGTCTGCAAAGCCTAAGGACCCAGGTTTGATTTCTCAGTATCCACATAAGCCAGATGCCTATGGTGGCACATGCAACTAGAGTTCATTTGCAGTGGCTGGAGGCCCTGTTGTGCCCATTTTTTCTCCTTTACTCTCTCTCTCTCTCTCTCAAATATATAAATAATAAAAATAAATCAGCTGGATGTGGTGGTTCACACCTTTGAAAAAAATTTCTACCAAAATAACTAAACACAACGATTTTAATAATTCCAGGTTTCATGTAGTATTTCTAACCAAATAATATCCAGCTCTCATGCTACAGCAAAGTGAGAAGTATTAAATCCAACAGATACCTCAATAGCTACACTTCTTTTCTCAAACAAAGCTGGGAGCAAATGGTCATTCTCTGAATTGGTGTAAAAACGGCCTCTGGCACTTGAAGGATTCTTTTTTTTTTAAATTTTTTTATGTATTTATTTGATAGCAACAGACACAGAGAGAAAGACAGACAGAGGGAGAGAGAGAGAATGGGCGCGCCAGAGCTTCCAGCCTCTGCAAACGAACTCCAGACGCATGCGCCCCCTTGAGCTTCTGGCTAACGTGGGACCTGGGGAACCGAGCCTCAAACCGGGGTCCTTAGGCTTCACAGGCAAGCGCTTAACCGCTAAGCCATCTCTCCAGCCCTGAAGGATTCTTTTTTGCTAACAAATGAAAAGGACTAATGCAAAGAAGTTAAGTGATTTAATCCAAGTGATAATGCAGTGTATTAGTAGAGGTTCTCTAGAGGAACAGAACTGATAGGATGAACTGTATTAAAAAGGAACTTTATTGGATTATCTTTTTTTTTAATTTTTATTAACATTTTCCATGATTATAAAATATATCCCATGGTAATTCCCTCCCTCCCCACCCCCACACTTTCCCGTTTGAAATTCCATTCTCAATCAAATTACCTCCCCATTACAATCATTGTAATTACATATATACAATATCAACCTATTAAGTATCCTCCTCCCTTCCTTTCTCCACCCTTTATGTCTCCTTTTTAACTTACTGGCCTCTGCTACTAAGTATTTTCATTCTCACACAGAAGCCCAGTCATCTGTAGCTAGGATCCCCATATGAGAGAGAACATGTGGCGCTTGGCTTTCTGGGCCTGGGTTACCTGACTTAGTATAATACTTTCCAGGTCCATCCATTTTTCTGCAAATTTCATAACTTCATTTTTCTTTACCGCTGAGTAGAACTCCATTGTATAAATGTACCACATCTTCATTATCCACTCATCTGTTGAGGGACATCTAGGCTGGTTCCATTTCCCAGCTGTTATAAATTGAGCAGCAATAAACATGGTTGAGCATGTACTTCTAAGGAAATGAGATGAGTCCTTTGGATATATGCCTAGGAGTGCTATAGCTGGGTCATATGGTAGATCAATCTCTAGCTGCTTTAGGAACCTCCACACTGTTTTCCACAATGGCTGGACCAGATTGCATTCCCACCAGCAGTGCAGAAGGGTTCCTTTTTTTCCACATCCCCGCCAACATTTATGATCATTTGTTTTCATGATGGTGGCCAATCTGACAGGAGTGAGATGGAATCTCAATGTAGTTTTAATCTGCATTTCCCTGATGACTAGTGACGTAGAACATTTTTTTAGGTGCTTATATGCCATTCGTATTTCTTCCTTTGAGAACTCTCTATTTAGCTCCTTAGCCCATTTTTTGATTGGCTTGTTTGATTCCTTATTAGTTAACTTTTTGAGTTCTTTGTATATCCTAGATATTAATCCTCTATCAGATATGTAGCTGGCGAAGATTTTTTCCCATTCTGTAGGTTGCCTCTTTGCTTTTTTCACTGTGTCCTTTGCGGTGCAAAATCTTTGTAATTTCATTAGGTCCCAGTGGTTAATCTGTGATTTTATTGCCTGAGCAATTGGGGTTGTATTCAGAAAGTCTTTGCCAAGACCAATATGTTGAAGGGTTTCCCCTACTTTTTCCTCTAGCAGTTTCAAAGTTTCCGGTCTGATGTTAAGGTCTTTAATCCATTTGGACTTAATTCTTGTGCATGGCAAGAGAGAAGAATCTATTTTCATCCTTCTGCAGATATTTATCCAGTTTTCAAAACACCATTTGCTGAAGAGGCTGTCTCTTCTCCAATGAGTATTTTTGGCATTTTTATCGAATATCAGGTGGCTATAGCTACTTGGGCTTACATCTGGGTCCTCTATTCTGTTCCACTGATCTACATGTCTGTTTTTGTGCCAGTACCATGCTGTTTTTGTTACTATGGCTCTGTAGTATAGGTTAAAATCAGGTATGGTGATACCACCAGCCTCTTTTTTGTTGCTCAGTATTATTTTAGATATTCGAGGTTTTTTGTGATTCCAAATGAATTTTTGGATTGTTTTTTCTATTTCCATGAAGAAAGCCTTTGGAATTTTGATAGGGATTGCATTAAATGTGTAGATTGCTTTAGGTAAGATTGCCATTTTCACGATATTGATTCTTCCAAGCCAGGAACAAGGGATGTTTCTCCACTTTCTAGTGTCTTCTGCAATTTCTCGCTTGAGTGTTTTAAAGTTCTCATTGTATAGATTCTTTACTTCCTTGGTTAGGTTTATTCCAAGGTATTTTATTTTTTTATTGGATTATCTTATGGCAGTCCAATAATAGCAGTTTGCAGGTCTGAGAACCAAGGAACCTGCTAGTTGCTCAGTCAATGTGGCTGGATGCCTCAGCAGTTCTAATTCAGTGCTGAATGCTTCCTAGAGAGCATCTGGTCTTCAATCTGTGTTGGCAGTCTGAAGAACTTTGGTTCCAATGCTGACAAAAGATAGTTGAACAAAAAAGATGTTTGTGCTAGTGAAGGTACTCACCAGCAAGTGGCCTGGCAGTGAGGTGAGAGGCAGGGGCTCTTCTCTCCCAAGCTTCCTTACGTAAAGCCCCACTCTGGGGGAAGGAACTCACTCTGGAAGAAAGAATTCCCTCTTTAATTAATCCTTCCTGGAGGTAACCTCAGATACCCAAGCAAGATGTAAGTCAGTGGATTCCCAAACAAATAGTGTTGACAACAGAACATAGCCATCACTAGTAGTTTATCATTACATTGCAACAAGAATTTAGAGTGTTGACTTCAAACTCAGACTCTGACATTCATTGCTAGAACAGTTTTATTTACCACTGCCTGAATGAATACTCCATTTTACCCAGCTGAACCTCAAGGTTGTTTTAAAGTATCAGACATCCTTCTTTCCTCTACATCAACAAAACCGTTTGACGTTTCCTGGAAAGATTAATTACCTACTGTCTATGAATTCCAGAAAAATGTATCCCTAGAACCCAGCTTTTTTTTTACAGTGTGGGTCATTGTCCCATGTTGTGTGTCACATAACTGAATTGTAGGTTTGCAAAAATATTGGCACCAGTAAAAGGTATCTAAACACACAGGAGCCAAGAATAAATTCAGAAGACTCTGTTGTTGAAGACACCACAGGTCTCAGTTGCAGGGCACTGAGAAAGCTGAAGCTGAGCTGGAAGCCTCTTTCCTACTGGCAAGTTGGCATAGTGCCATGAAGATCTATATATATGAGCTGCTGGGAGAGAAAAGTTATCATCCAAGTTAACCAGCAGTAGAATTTGCAACCTACATAACTGGCAAGTGCAACAGTATTATGTCAGTTATGGAGATGACCAACTGTTCTCTCCACATGAGGTCTGCTCCATATGAAATCCATGCCTGCTGCTGAAAATCAAGTCAAAAGCTCATGGCTTAGGGCTGGAGAGATTGCTTAGTGGTTAAGGCGTATGCTTGTGAAGCCTAAGGACCCAGGTTCAATTCTCCAGGTCCCTTGTAAGCCAGATGCACATGGTGGCACATGTATCTGGAGTTCAATTAAACTGGCTAGAGGCTCTGGCACACCCATTCTTACTCTATCTCTCTCCCTCTCTCTGTCTCAAATACATAAAATAAATAAATAAAATGTTTTTAAATGTTAATGGCTTATAAGGTCATGCAGAGGGGATAATGCCACTGTTCTTTGGCTAAACGGACAAAATATCTCCATCAAATTGCCCTCAAAATGGTATGTTTGTGTTCACATAGAGTAGGCTTATTCTTATTTTTAGTTAGATAAACTTCTTTTTGAACATGGAGATGATTACCTGGGAAATCCAAGATTCATCAAGATGTTGACATGAGACTGCAAAGTGCTATGCACTACTTGTGACATCTCTGTCACACCTGTGAGAGCTTAGGAACTTTGTGCTGGAGATGACAGGAAAAAAAAGTAATAGTATTGCTGTCACCATGGGCCAAAGAGGCTTGCTGTTGGATATGGCTGTTAGATACTGAGGAAACTTAATAAAAGTCATCAAAGTGCTAAAAATGAGAGCCTATTGAGAGCTTGACTCTAAATGAGATATTTTGAAAACACCCTCCAAGGCTCAAGGGATTTTGCAGAAGAGGGGTGGAAAGAATGTAAGCCATAGGCACAGAGGGGTTCTAAGGGACACTATACATTGGACATGAAGTGACCAGTGCATTCTCATCCTCACAGTGGGTGTCATGATATATTCAAGATCTTCATAATCCTGCGTCTATCAACTTTTTTTCATACAGGACAGAGGACAAGAAAAAGAGGATATCAGTATAGAGGAAAGACTATTTTATAAGAGGAGGTAAAATGGTGGTGGGGGGGGTTAGGTGACAAGGGAGAGTAATAGAAGGGGATTGTGATCAATTCCACTATTTGGTGCATTAAAATTCTCAATAAAATATTTCAAAACCAAACATGTAATGATTCAAAAACTTTCTGACAGCTCTTGTCCATGTAGCACTGTGTGACTTCAGTCTGAACACAACAGATACACACTTTACTGTGTCTAGAGTAACACCACGCCAAAGATGTTGTAAATTGTAGCATTTTTACTGTATGTACAAAATTTTCTGCTATTATGGAAAGATAATGATTTTGTGAAAGGAAATAAACATTTTAAAAATATGATTTCTACTGTAATTGCTCAGCAGTTAATACTCAGTAGGTGTTAAAACAATTAGAATGATATTTTTAGAAAAACTGCAGTTTAAAGTCTGGAGAGATGGCTCAGTCACTAGAGATGCTTGCTTGTAAAGCCTGATTGTTTGGGTTCCATTCCCATGACCCCATAAAGTCAGACACATAAAGTGGTGCATGTTTCTTCTGGAGTTAGTTTGCAGTGACAGGAGGCCCTGGTGCACCCATTTCCAACTCTCTCTATCTTTGTCTCTTTTTCTGCCTTTCTCAAAAAATATAAAACAGAAAAAAATGCAGTTTAAATTACTGATTTAAGTTTCATGCAAATGATTTAATTAACTTTGGCTTGGGATTAGGACAGAATTTTTAACATTTTCTAAGCAGCCTTAACCATATCATTTTGCATTATGTATTTATGTGAAGCAGTATTCTCATAACCTTGATAATATGGATTAATTCTGATAAAGGAGACGATGCTTTATATTCTCTGGTAGCAAATGTAGCTAAAATCTCATTCAATATGCAAAAATAAATGAGCATAGCCATCTCATCAGTATGCAAATTTGCTTTCATCTGGAAAAAATATGGTAAATTTCATATATACTGAAGTACTGCTTATATGATTTTTTTATGATTTACTATCAGTAAGAGTTTTATTTGTGTACCTATTTTATAAACCTGAATAACCAAGATCATGCACAAATTGTCCCAGATGAAAATTTTTGCAAGCTAAAATGTTTAGGAAGCCATGTTCTAGGATGTTGAATGAAAAAAGTTTTGCTTGTTAAAAGCCACATTAATGGTCAAGTCCAGTAGGATATTTCAGCAGATCCCAATTTTCATTAGAAGATAAAGATATAAAGCTCCCAAAGATGAACCTGTGTATAATACTTAAAAATAAGCAAAATGGGACTCAGAAGTTCCATCAACTTCAGATGGACGTCTTTGGTTATTAGCAGTTTACATGAAAGTTGCTTTTTTTGATGATTAATAGTGGGTGGGGTTATTTGTAAATGGAACGATAAAACAAAAATTAGCACTGACTTTTTCACAGATGTCTGACGAATTAATTTTTCTACTACAAAATATTAAGCAAAATTCTTATAAAGAAAACATTCAAGTAAGTTAATATCTAAAATTTTACTATCATTGCTCACTCTAAACATACAATGATCCTCTTCTAAGAGTAAACCCTTCAATTCTCAATCTGCTAATGCAAAGAGGGACAGACTAGACCAATATAAAGGTAAAGTTAGAGAGGAAATGAGGAAAGAAAGAAAGAAAAAATGGAACAAAGGAGGGAGGGAGGGAGGGAAGAAAAGAAGAAAAGGAGAGTAGACAGGAAGGAAATGAGATATTTTTTTTCCCTGAAGATATATATTTTACGTTTCTGTTGTTGTTCACTTGTGTTTTCTTTTTCTTTTTTAAATTTATTTTATTTATTATTAATTAGTTTTCTACTCTGAATACAGTTAAGTTGATACCATGTCCTACACCCTCCCCTTGGCCCCTCCTTGTTGAGGTATAGGGGTCATGCATTGCGGAGTTAGACCACAGTTAGGGGTAGGAGCAAATGTCTCTGCGTATCATGACCCAACGTGAGGCTCTGACATTCTTTCTGCCCCCACTTCAGGAAAATTTCCCTGAGACATGTTGGGTTCATTTTGGGTCTGCTTCAGTGATGAGGGGTTGGGAGACTCTATGTCTCTGGATATTTGATTTGGTGGGAATTGATTGTTCTTTCTGTCCACCTCCTTCACCCTTGTGCTAGGACCCGGTTCACCAAGAAAACAGCACCCTTGCTTGTTTCACCAGTTATTCTAAGTTTCAGCTGGGACCCTTTTGAGGTATGATGGGGTGGTTCTCTGCTTAGGATCTGCATCTATCTGAAAAACATAAGCAGATTTTCCAATGGAGAGTAAAGTTAGCACCAGATAAATATAGAGAATTTAATAGGTATTGGCCCTCTTGTAGCCCAGGATGGGTGGTAGCTTAATAATGGAGAGTGGGCTCATGTTTGGATATGGTTCTGACTTATTTCCTAGCTCCAGGTATGGGTCCCATTCCATTGAGCCCATCAGTTAGCCAAATCAAGAGCAGTTGGTTTCCCACCATGGCTGTGTACCACTATTGCACTTGTGTGAGCATCACAACAGGTTATTTGCTGTTAAGTAGGTTAGACCATGAGTTGCTTGGATAGATATTGGTCATTTTCCCCCAGTTACCCATGTAGTACCTTCTGGCACTAGATTCGCTGGCTGTCTGGGGACTGAATCTCTTCTAGCTTCTAGCCATGTCCCTCCATGTTATGTCTTTGTGGCTCTCTGCAATACAGTGTATTCAAATGTTATTAGCATTCTTAAAACATAAGTGTTCAATATTAAATGTGCCATTTAGTATGAAAATCTTATTTGTAGAAGATATTGCTAAGAATGTCAGTGTTATTATTTCATGACCACAACATTTATATGACAGAAACATACTAACTGCTGAAAAGAGGAAATATAAATTTAATTTTTTGTTTGTTTATTTTTATTTGAAAGTGACAGACAGAAAGAGAAAGAGAAAGAGAGAGAGAGCAAGCCAGGGTCTCCAGCCACTGCAAATGAACCCCAGATGCATGTGCCATCTTGTGTATCTGGCCTACTTGGGTCCTGAGGAATTGAGCTTCGAACCAGGGTCCTTAGGCTTCACAGGCAAGCACTTAACCAGTAAGCCATCTCTCCAGTCCCAGGAAATGTAAATTTTTAACCAAACACTAATGATTACCATGATGCTGAAAAAAATCCAAACATCTAATTAATTCTAAAAGGAAACTATAAAATTGTTTAAATGGCAGGAATAGATAATAGCCAGCAGGAAGGAATCCAAATGGTGCATAGATAAATGAAAATGCTCAGTATCAGTAAAGGCAAAAATAATAAATGCAAGTGTGGATGTGGGAAAAAGGAAGCTCATAATATTATGGTAGAAATGTAACATTAGTATTGCCATTATGAAACTTCCTTTCAAAACTGCCAAAGAGAAACACAAGCATGTTTATTCCAACACCAACTAACACATGTGATCAATGTAGATGCCCAATAATGGATGAACAAATAAGGAAAAAGTGAAATATATACTCAATGGAATATTACTCAGCAACAAATAAATGAAATCCTGTTATGTACACTAACACAGACATAAACCAGGCACAGAAAGGTTAATTCTGTATGTTCTCACTCATTTGTGAAAACTAAATTGTCAATATAGAAAATGGAAGCAGGGCATGGTGGCTCATGCCTGTAATCCCAACATGCAGAAAATCATCTCAGGACTGCTATAGTTCATGGCCAATCTGTGCTACATAGTAAATTTTAAGCTAAACTGAGGTATATGGAGACCCTGCCTCCAAAAAATGGGATAAAAAGAAAAATCAAGTGAAGTAGTGTTCTCTGGAGACTTGAAAGAGTGGGAAGGAAAGGGACAGGAAAGAGTTAGACAAGAGTGCCAACTCACAGACTCTTGGTATTACAGTATGGTGCCTGTTTTGATTACTGGTACTGATTATGACTAATACCTGCACGTACAAAATATTTGTTATCTTGATTTGAACATTATGCATTATATATGTGCACATTAAATTATTAAAATGTGCCTAAAATATGTTTAATAGAATAATAGTAAAATAGGAATATCTAGGAGTGAATCAACATATAGCTAGGAAAAGAGAAGATGCTATATAATGAGATAACACAAAAGTAACTTGCATTATTTTTCTGAATTGTTAACTTCCTAACACTTATGCTTAATAGTATATTTACTAGACTCAATATTAAAAATGGTATTATGGGCTAGAGAGATTATTTAGCAATTGAGGTGCTTGCCTGCAAAGCCTAATGACTCAGATTTGATTCCCTAGTACCCACATAAGCCAAATGCACATGGTCACACATGGTGTCTGGAGTTCATTTGCAGTAGCTAGAGGCCCTGGCACACCTATTCTCTCTCTCTCTCTCCCTTTTTTAATTAAACAAATAATTTTTTTTAAAACATGAAATAGTATTGTATCCAGTTTATAGTGACAAGTTAATTTATCATTATTGTCTAATAGTTATTTCTTAAATGTATATACTTAGAAGACTAAAGTATGGTTTCTAACTTTTTGGAAATTCTTGTTTTAGTCTGGGCTTGATACATTGTGATATGAACTTCAAGAAAACATTCTGAAAGGAAGTCTTCTGAGAAGTTAATCATTGAGGGGTTTTGCTTGGGGAAAACTTGCTTTTATATTTGTTTCCCTCTCCTTTTCCCACTAAAACTGGGATTTAAAAGTTACCATTCAGGGCTGGAGAGATGGCTTAGCGGTTAAGCGCTCGCCTGTGAAGCCTAAGGACCCCGGTTCGAGGCTCGGTTCCCCAGGTCCCACTTTAGCCAGATGCACAAGGGGGCGCACTCGTCTGGAGTTCGTTTGCAGAGGCTGGAAGCCCTGGCGCGCCCATTCTCTCTCTCTCTCCCTCTATCTAGCTTTCTCTCTGTCTCTGTCGCTCTCAAATAAATAAATAAAATATTTAAAAAAAAAAAGTTACCATTCAGTCTGCTGATAAATAAATACTGGTGAGAGTGACTAAAGCCTATAGCAACCTTGTTGGCATTATAATAGCAACAACAATATAGGCTGGCCCACTCAAACACACAGTGACTCAATATTAAACCTAAATTTCAAGATATTGCACACCAAAAACAGATCATGTATATCAAGAGATTCTATATTAGATATGTATCAATAAATTGGATCAAAACATTTTTCTCTAGGTGTGGGGGAATGAAGTAAAGAGGAAAAAGGATCTCAGCATGTCATTTTTTGTCTAAATTCACATGAGAAATCGTCAATGTATGTGAGTTACTTCAATTAAATTCTCTGTTACTTTAAACAGACATAACATTGGAGATGTTTAGGGAGAATCCGTCTTTTCATCATGTTGCTCCTTCTTAAATATATGTTTAGATTTGGACCATTCAGCATAACTTAAGAGCATCTCAAAATAGAGATACCATCCCTTGATCTTTTACTGCCCAAACTTGCCTTTTATTTACTTATTTTGAGTGAGGGTTTTGGAGAAACGGATTAATCACTACTAATGAATACGGTGCTGGTGAAAAATACCAGATGGGCAGTCACAGAGACTGAAGTTCTTTTATTCACAGGCGAAAGCAAGACATTTCTCTCTGTAGTTTGATTCCAGATGCAACCTGGAGTACAAAGTTATCTTGCCTTTCCAGACCTGTGCAGTCTCTCCTTCATTAATCGACATCTTCACATCTCAATAGGTATCGTTTCTGTTAGACATATTCCAGCTACACAGAGCCCACCGTTTCTCATTACTCATCCTGTGGTTTCTCTTAGTCCTGCTTTTTATCATAAAGATTATGCAAGGGTAAAGCTAGTGAATTTAGAGACATATAAAGAATATTATACCTAGATCATAATGTTTTTGTTTTCTTTCAGCTATGTAGGACAGATTCCTGCCAAACTGACTATTGATTTTGTATGCATTTATGCTAACTATTCACCTTAAAATTTCCTTATTGACTGACCAGAAAAATCGAAAATTCAGGGCTGGAGAGATGACTCAGAGATAAAGACACTTGCTTACAAAGCCTGCAGTTATGGGTTTGATTTCCCAGTACCCATGTAAAGCCAAATGGATTAAGTGGTTCATGCATCTGGAGATCATGTGCAGTGGCAAAAGACCCTGATGAGCTCATTTTACCTCTCTCTTCTCTCTCTTTCATTCTCTCAAATAAATAAATAAACTATTTTTAAAAAACATTGAAACCTTCTATTTGCTCACAATGGTGTTCCTAACTGCAATGCCAAAAATTATATATAATTATATGCAATAACAATGGAGATGCCACAGCAAATTTGTGACAGTTATTTTAAAATATAATTGACATCTTAATTGTTCTCAGCAAAGTTGTTGAAAACAGCTTTCAATTTCCCAAAATGAAGCTACAACCTCTAAGATTTATATTAGTTGACTCAAATTACCAGATAATAAATAGAAAGGATTCTAATTAAGTTTGTGTGACCATATGATCTCAGTGTCAGTGTTCCTCATTACTGTCTGTACCTCCAGACCCTGAGACCAACATGTCCAGTTGTGTCTGAGATAATTTCAAGTTATTATCAGTACATACAAAATTGAATTTTAATTTTAACTCATCAAGCAGCTCCAAGTTTGTTATTTGTGTGACTTTTATAAAGTGTTTTGGAATCATGTTTAATTGTTTTATCCTTTATAGAACTACTGCTCAGGTAATCAATCTATTTTTTCCCTTCAAAATTTCTTCCAGCTTTCAATGATAATTATTTTTAATATAACATTATAAAAATAAAATTAAATACCTTTTAGATGCTATTACATATAGTATAATATATATATAATGTTATCTGAAATTTTATATATTTATGTCAATCAAAACTGGGAAATCACCCTTTTAAATTAAAATTACCATAATTTGCAAAGAGCTTATTGGTGATATTCCCCTGTTATTTTAAAACAAACTTTGTTTATATATATATATATATATATATATATATATATATATATATATATATATGTGTTGTTGTGTGTATCATTTTTCCATCTCCCTGTCCCCTTTCCACTGAGGGTCCTCAGTGGGATTGCTTCTATTTCACCATGGAGTTGTGGGTTATAAGAAGTGAGATCAGCAGTCAGTCATTGTAAGGGGGTGTCAGGACATTGCCTCTGGACATGCCTTTCAATTCTGTGTCTCTTAAAGTCTTTCTGGTCCCACTTCCACAAAATTCCCTGAGCCATAGTCACTGTGTTGGAAAGCCTACTTTAGTGCTATGCTCTCAGCAGTATTTGGATTTCTGCTTTAGTACATTTTGAGTATCCTCAGTGTCTGTCTCTACCACCCTGGTGCTGGCTGTCAGACTTGTTATTGAAGCAGTACTCTTAATCATCTCTCCAATTTCTCTTTGGTTTCACCTGGGCCCTGGCTGATGTGAGAAGGATGGTTTTATCTCCTCAGTTCTCACTGCCTTCTGAAAAAGAAAGACAGATTCTCCATCAGAGAATGAGGTTAGCATATGTTTAATGTGATAAGCATTGTTAATTTAGAGAGATTTTGATACATGTAGCCTCTCTTTTGACTAAAGACTAGTGGGAGCTTCTCAGTCTATGATCTTAGTCTCCATACATTTAGGCTTCATTCCCACCCTCTCCAGGGCATTTTTTTTTTTTTGACAGATAATCACTGCATACTCCTGTTGAGGGTTATATTGTTTAGTTGACTATCCAGGAGAAAGGTTTGTAATGGTACTAATTAATTTTGTATTTAGTTTTTAGATTTAAATTTATTTTTGAGACATGTTCTCAATTCTCACTATACAGTACATGATAACTTCAAACTTATGACCTTCCCACCAAAGCCTCTCAAGGGGCAGGTGTAATGATATGTTAGAATGTTTACCACAACTGTAGGATTCTGAAATCACCAATGACCTAAAACTAAGTTGACTGTACTGCATCAGTTTTTCTTTTCAGAATCATGTGCATTTCTGAACTCATCGTTTAGTTCTAGAACAATGTGCAATGTTTCTGGGTGAGAAGTAGATTGCCTCTGTGTCCACACTATATATCTTCTGCCCTTTTTGGCCACCTTGTTGAATAGAACTGGTTCATTATCCACCACTTCCTTGCCAGCTTCTGATTCTTCATTGTTTCAAGATTATTTCTCTTCTTTCCTCAACCTCTGTTTACATGTACTTATTTGTTTTTTATCCTCCAGTGTGATAACACATTTGCACATAACCCTACCTTGATTACTGGAAGTTAAAATCCAGCCTGGCCTTTATCCATACAAAGCTACTGCTTTTTCTTTAAATGAAATATAGTGCAACTAACCACTTTTTCAAGCGAGGCATGCCCCAAAAGATGGGTCCCCATTTCCTCAAGGCAACTGAGTGACTTCTATCTTCAAATTGATGAAAACAAAATTTCAGTGTTTAGGAAACTCTATAAGGTCAGTTCAACAGAATGTAGAGCTCCTTTTCTTGCCTCATTCCCCATGCCATGACTGTAGGAATCAGCAGGTGACATAAAAATGAACAGTTTGATGATTCCCAGGAGGTGGGATATTACAATAATCTAGGTAGAATGAATAAAATACTTCTGCCTGGTTCTGGCTCAAAACAGTTTAATCAAAATTGCCTGGAACCTGGTGCCCTGCAAGGAGGAGAATGTTTGTTCCCTGAGGCTCCCTGACATCCTTACTGACTTGGCCCCTTATTGGCTTCCACCTAATAGGGCCAGGGTTTCAGGTTCTTGGGATCTTAACAGATTTACAAGTTTCTGGGCAATTATATGAATGCATTTTCTAGACTATGAGGGAAAATTCTTGACAAAGGCTGTGGGCAGATGCTAGGACAACAGGTATTATAAAACTTTACAAGTTTGTCTTTTATTTTAAGGCAAACTAATCTCACAAAGTACATTTTCGAGATTATTTTAATCCATGTTTTGCAAAAATAAACCTTATTGAAAATTGCTGGAAAACTGTTGTAAGTCCCTCTGACTGTTTTGAAATGTTGGCAAAGGGGGAAATGAAACAAGTTATTTAGCACAGCGATAAAAAAGGCAAGCTTCACATGTAGTCTCTATATAGTTTTTCTATAAACAACTGAATGGTTACTTTAAGGTGCAATTTAAGGACCAGATACCAGTTCATGTTACTGGAGCCAGTGTTTACATTAAGATTTTGTTTCCTTTCTTAAGTACTTTAAACTTAGTAGGTTTAGTAGTTTAGTGAGGCTTGGTGAGTCCAGACACTCCATAAAGGCTTTTTGATGATGATAACAATGAAGTTGTAACATGGGTGTTCTTGTCTTGACTTACATGTGATGTCTCATTGAAGTTCAGACCACACATTATCTTAAGGGTGTGCTGTTGTTATCTGAAGCTGTATAGTGTAGTTGATAGGTTTCTCTGGTTCTTTGTTCATTTCCTTAGTGTAAAAATGAGAAAGAAAAAAGTTACATATTTTCTTTGACCAAGATCCGTCTTTTCATCATAAAAGAGGTAACACAGAGAAATTCCACCACAGTGATTTTGGTTGCATGCTTATTTTTCTTTGCCTGGCTCCCCTGATCTTTGTAAACTCTAATCTTCAGCAGTGTTCCCACAGGTAGAGCTATGAAACAGAGGGTTGGGGTCAGGGGCCAGTAAGCTTGCTTTCATGTATGTAGCTCTAACTGTAACCCTATGCATCCTTCTCCCCTGAGAAAAGCGTTTGTCTTCTCAGCATGAATTGTCTGCATGCAGAGGAAGGGTAAGAACCCTGCAGTCCTTTCGAGGATTGACATTTCAAAAGTTAAAACTTATTCTTGTGGCTTAATTATATTACATCTGATGAGAAAATAAATCCTAAACCATTGTAGCACCTCATCATCCTTTGAAAATCTCAAAATACTAATTGGTTTAAGTACTCAGAGTAGATCCCCAACATCTTAGTTGACTAGGAATTGCATTTGAATGTTTCTCTTAGCAAGACAGTGTAAGTGGCTTCCCTATAAAACAAAGAATAGCCAAAAACACTACACAGACCCCTTTCAGTCAATGTCTGAGCTTTAAAAGTTAACTTTACTGCCTGATTCTGAAGGATCCCTTTTCTTTGCCAGACAGGTTCAAAAAGAAGGTCTGTTTTCATTTCATCAAGCTTAATCCATACATAACATCCTTTCCCACTATTTACTAGACTGCAGCTATCAAGGGAAGATATGATGTCTGTGTTTGGGTTAGTGACTCTAAATTCTAATGACCATGATGTAATCATTGTAATCAAGAAAAGCCTGTCTGTCTTTAGACATAGGTCCTTTGCCATTGGCCTGGTACACTTGAGCCTTTTCATTAAGCTAACCATAATTTCGCCTAATTTGTAATGATCAGTGTGCCTGTTTTACATGAGGTTGTGGCCCCAAATTAAACCTTCTTCCATTGGTTTTTGTGGTGGTGGTGGTTGCTGTCCTGACAAAACAGTTTATAAATATTTGGATAAGAAAACATTATCAGCAGTACACTTTTTAAAGCTATACTGACATGTCTGTGTGTTTTAATGTTTCATTCAAATTATGTATCTTTGCATTTATAGGTAAGATTCTCCTTACCATTTAGAAAATGTTTAGAGAAATCTAAAAGTTTAGAATGAATTAAAGTTTAAAAAGGCTAAAATAATAATGAGTTTACATACTGAGGTATTTTTCTTAAAAATATTTATTTTTATGTGCTGAAACAATAAAAATGAAAAATACAAATATTCCATGTGCAAGGAAAGTTAAGCCATAAAAGTTATAATTTGTATTTTATTTGTATTTATGTTTTATTCACCAACTTTTCACAATTACAGATTGATTCTTTCAGGTCATTAAAAGAACTGTAATTCCTTCACACTTCTTTTTTAGTGAATAAAAGGAACTTGCAAACCAAAAACCATTAAATCACTTAGCTTAGAAAAAAAATTATCCTAGAGAATATTATTGCCCAAACCCAGCCAGTGACCATTTCATCCAAATTACCATCAGCATTTCAATATATTTCTGATGTATTCTTAACTTACAAAAACAAAAACTCTTCTTAACTTGCATATTCTTATTTTTATTTTGCACTTAGTAGATGATTCTTTTGTTGTTGCTGTTTATTTCTTTGTTTTAGGTTTCAGCAGAACCACTGCAGAAGGGAGAATGATTCCTTTGCTATCCACAGACTAGCAAGGACCAGGCATACTTAAACTTAGGGCAGATAAGCTTTCAGGAGCATTCTGTAAAAGTGATAAGATGGGGTCACTCTGCTTTCCAGTCTCTTTTATATGTCTCTTGGGTTCTAGTTTGTATTGTTTCATTTTTAATTTGTTGTTGCTGTTGTCAAATGCTTGGCATTGAAGTCAAATTCTTACACATTCTACACAAGTTCTTTGCCACTGAACTACATCCTCAGCTCTTCTACTTCTTGAAACAGAGAATGAGGACCTCTTCAAATAGTAATATGAATGATTTTGCTGCACAATATGTCAATATGATGGTTGAAGATGATACCTTTCAGTTCTGGTGATACCTCTGTAGCATTGCCTCAGCAAAGGCAGATGTGTTAGATGAATGGCCATCATTAATCCCCAAAGGATAGTATACGACCAGTTTAATTGATTAGCCTTGATTAATCACAAAGGTTGTTGAAAAATGCCCTATATACCTAGTACAACAATAATAATGGGAGCTGCTATTTAATTTTCACTATTTAAAACAGTAAAAGAAAGAGAGGCAGTATGAATATATTTTAACTAAACATAACTCCTTCAATGGCTTATTTCTCAATGATTTCAGCTAAATAATAATTTAAATGTCTAATGTGAACATAACCATTTAAGAGGACTAAATTTCAGGTGGCAATGATAACTTAGTCCCTCTGACCTATGGGGAACAAGTTTGTTTGGTGGGAATACTTGAAGTAAAATAACAACTGTCTATGAAAAATATCACAGGGTATTTAGGTTAATAGGTGTGATGTATATCCATTACATAAAAGTTTTTTGTTGGTAACCTTTAGCCTTAGAGCCTTATTTAATAGTTAACTTGCTTATCAGCAGGATAGTTATGTGATATTTTAACTACTTGCAAGCACATAGAAGCAAGTCTTGACCATGAATCACGAAAGAGATTTTAAAAAAATATTTCCTGAAAGAATTTTTATGGCAATAAAGACTTTGATGGAGGGGCTAGATAAATGGCTCAGTGGGTAAGGTGATTGCCTACAAAGCCTAATGACCCAGGTTTGATTTCCCAGAACTCACTTAAAGCCAGTTGCACAAAGTAGCATCTGCATCTGGAATTCGTTCGCTGCAATAGCGGCCCTGGCGCACCCATTCTCTCTCTTTCCCGCCTTTCTCTATCTCTCTCTCTCTCTCTCTCTTTGCTTGTAAGTCAACAAATAAATAATTTAAAATATAAAAATATCTCCTTGGGGAAAATTCTGACATACTAAGAAAAATACTATATTTGATATGAGAAAACAAATATACTTTAAAATTATTAATTTTTACAATGTTTTGAAAGCTATTGACTATGATTTTCATGCACTGTGATGAAATATGTAATATAATTGTAAATTTTTAATCTTTCACTTGTGTTAAATTGCATGATGTATTTTTTTGTCTACATATATGTATGAGATTAAGATGCAAGCTCATACAAACCATTTTGGATTTTGGATTTTATTTTAAACATAAATTAGTAACTTTAACATTGAGATTTTAGTGACATCCTTAGAATTAAAAAAGCTACTTTTCTTTTCTATATAATTTATTTTTTATTGACAACTTCCATAATTGTAGACAATGTCCCATCGTAATCCCCTCCCTCCCCAAACTTTCCCCTTTGAAATTTCACTCTCCATCTTATCCCCTCCCCCTCTCCATGATCTTTTTTTCCTATTATGATGGTCTTGTGTAGGTAGTGTCAGGCCCTGTGAGGTCATGAATATCCAGGCCATTTTGTGTCTGGAGGAGCACATTGTAAAGAGTCCTATCCTTCCTTTGGTTCTTATATTCTTTATGCCACCTCTTCTGCAATGGACCTTGAGCCTTGGAAGATGTGACGGGAATATTTCAATGTTGATCAGTCCTTAGTCACATCTTCTCAGCACTATGGTGCCTTCTAAGTTATCCCAAGGTCACTGCCATCTGAAAAGAAAAGCTTCTCTAACCAAAAGTGAGAGTAGCATTAATATATGGGTATGAGCATTAAGAGAAATACTGAGCATTTTGGTAAGCATAGTATATGCATTTAGCCAGATACCAGGAGACATTACACCCCTAGAGCTCATGACTACCCCTGTTGGAGGTTTTTAGTATCATGGAGCAGACCTCCAGTTCAATTAGAGGGCAGCTGGTTTACCCCATAACAGACATGCCACTAGTGTACCAGTTGGCTCATTTGGCCTAGCTAGCCAAATTTAAGGTTTGCAGTGTTCACTGTTGAGTATCTCAACTGGTGGTTTCTCTCTCTATCATTTAACTGCACGCAGCATGGCTTTTTCCACCTTTCTGTCAGCTGGTCTACATGGAAGAGGTTTTTAGCTCAGCTCCAACAGGATTTCTCAGTGACCTTGCTTTCCAAGTATGTGGAGTCTTCAGCAATAGGGTATTACCGTCTATTCCTGGTGGGAAACCAAGAGCCTTGGCAATAGCCTGTGATGTTTTGGGGTATCAGGGACCTCCCTGGCCAACAACTCACTGGAAGGTATCCCATCCCTGGCACTGAAAATTTTCTAGTAACAATCTGTGGCTTCTGAGTGTTCCTTGGTCAAAAAAAAAAAAGTTTGTTTCCATTTGACTTATTTATATCCTCTTACATTTTGATTAGCTCTCCCTCTACCTTTCCTTTACTCAAACTCTTCCTCAGACCTCAGTTAGGCCTTTTCAGACCCATTAATCTGTTCTTCTATTTACATATATACACATCTACTTTTCCATGACAGAAAGCCAGGTTTTTGATTCTCTACTCTAGGAAGATGAAGGTGAGGTAGGTCACTCATACATGTTTCTGTGGTGTCTCTGGTTATATTGCTTTGTTGCATCTTTTCTGCTAGTCTAATGACATGTTACTATAACATATGATTAATCAAGTTTTCATGTGTTTACATTATATTTTCAAATATACTGTAATTTCCTTCTAGGAATGTATCCCAGCAGCATCCAACACAATGACATGTATATAGTGACATCTGGAGAAAATGTCTGTGGTCTTGGCTTGACATAAATGTTTTATTGTTGAAGGTTTGGTTTAGTCTTAGAAGAGGCAAAGGGCTCGGGACCGCAAACATCATGAAAAAAAAAATTGAATCAGGAAACACAAATGTATAGTTTTTAGCTGTGTTTGAAGAAGAGAAAATTTATAAGGAAAGAATGATAGCCAGGGCTGAAAACTATTTCAGTGGTCACTGTGTGGGGCTAGGGTATTGATTGGATGAACACTAAAAGTTTTCCTTTAGGTACAGTAGTCACCACTTCAATGTCATAGAGTGTCAGGGAGTTACCATTAATGGGGGCTTGGTGTAAGCATGCCTATGAGACACAATAACAAGGCCAGTGGCAAGTAAAAATTAAAAAAAAAAAAATCACCTACTTTCCATGAACACCCAAACCAGCTTGATCCAACCACTAACATTTAGGAGTGCAGGCACAGGCCATATGACCTCTGCATTTGTTTTCATCTATAGCTAGAAAGCCATTAGCTTGTGAACTATCCCAATTTTCAAATGTTACTTTTATTCAAATAAAAACACTACGTGGGTGAAATAAAGCATGTGTGCAAGGCGGATGTGACACACAGGCAATAGTTTATGAGCTCCAGTATTTACTAAGAAGAGTTATGGAAAGATTTTGATTTTTGAAACATAAGTTGGCAAGCTTTTACTGCTTCTTCCTGAGTCTGATGACAGACATGGCAGGGCATCGCATGACACAGTTGATCATTCAGGATCAGTGCTGCCACTCAGAAGACTCACCAGCATATCCAGAGCTTTACTCAAGTCAAAGGAAGACCAGGAGTCCTAGAATATGTTGCAAAAATGCAGTCTTCTTCAAAACGTTGGAATGTTTTTCTTTCTGTTTACATTTTTTAAAATATTATTATTGTTGTTAAACATTTTGTATGGATATATCATGTGTTGGTAACTTCTTTATCCTCGTCCCTGCCCCCATTCCATTGGGGACCCTCCTCAGTAGGGTTGCAGGTATTCCCTATGGCATTGTGGTTTATGCTGTGGGAGCAGCATTCAGTTATTTGGGAGTAGGCACATAATGCCTCTGGGCATGATGTCTCAACCTATGGCTCTGATAGTCTTTCCACCCCCCACTTCCAAAAACTTCCCTGAGCCTTGGTGGGTGTGTTTCATGTCCATGTCAGTGGTGAACCCTTAGGAGCCTCGGGATTTCTGTTTTGGTAGGTGTTGAGTATCCTCTGTCTCCCACATACTTGTGCTGATTAGCAGGTTCATCATGGAAGCAGCACTCTTGCTCATCTCTCCCATTCCTCTGTGGATTCAGCTGTGGCTTGGCTGAGGTGCAAGGGGTAGTTTATCTCCTTGTGTCTCTCTATCTTCTGAAAAAGAAGAACAGAATTTCCAATTGAGAGTGAAGTTGACATAGTTTAAATGAGATAAACATTATTAATTTAGGGAGAATTTGATGCAAGTAACCCCTCTTTTAGCCAAAGACTAGTGAGATCTTGACAGTGGAGTACAAAGAAACCCATATCTGGAATTGGGAACCAGATCAGAATCCTATGAAAACATTGGAAATTCTTAATCCTCCACTTACTAGCTAGTGGGGAAAAAGATCAAACTCTAGCTTTTGCCAGATTAAATTTCATTCTAGTGCAAACATGTCATTAGACCATTTGGGTAGTAACGGCTATTTTGTATGACGTCCCAACTCAATCCTCTCTAAATTTAGATTTATGTGCATAGTACCATCTCCAGGCTCAGGAGGGCCAGCTTCAGTGCAAATAATGGTGCCTTGCCCTTTTAACTAGAAAAGGCTTCTCCATACTGGCAGTCCTCCTCCACCCCATGGCTTCTCCCTAATGAAGAATTGAGTGGTGCCCCCCCCTCAATATTCCACATCAGTTATGTAACACAGTTCCTGGGCATAGAAAGGAACTAGAGATGGGACTACTGTTATCATCTTATCTTCTCTTCTCCAGGTGTGGTAGTTTGAATGGATGTCCCCCAATAGATTCAGGAGTTTATTAAAGCTTGTTACTTACTAGAGTTCCAGATGCATGGCTGGAATGAGGTGTCACTGTGGGTGGATCCTAGGGACAAGCCCTAAGGTGTGGTTGGGGCTGGATCTAAATTCATCCTGAACATATGCAGAGTGCTTGAGCTCTGCTTGGGGCTTCTGAAGTGTGCTTGCTTATGCTGCTGATGGTGGCATTTCTCTCTGCATGGATCTGTGAAAGGAGGGCAGCTTCTTCTACCATTGTGGACCTTCTTCTGGAAATGTAAGCATCAAATAAATTACGTTCCTTCTGCAAGTAGTGTCTGGTTTGTAAGTTCATGGCAGCAATATGAAGCTGACTGCTACACCAGATTTCCCCACGGGTTTCTCTCAGATCAGAGAGAGAAGGTTTACTCTTTTTATTTGCCATATACTATATGTTTTCTGACTGGTTAGGAGGTGCTTTACTGACGCATGTTATAGAAATTGAGAATAAACCCCTCATATGAGTTCTCCAGAATGGGTCAATGATATCTTTCTTTTTCTATTTCTTACAATTTTTATTTGTTTGAGAGAGATAGAGAAAGGGGCACATAGACAGAGAGAGAATGAGCACATCAGAGCCTCTAGCCACTGAAAACAAATTTCGAATGCATGTGCCACCTTGTGCTTCTGTCTTATGTGGATAAGAGAGAATCATATCTGGGTCCTTAGGCTTCACAGCCAAGTACCTTAACTGCCAAACCATCTTGCTAGCTCAAGGGTCTCTGATATCTCAACGTGACCTATAGGAATTCAGATAATCTTTTCTCTTTTCTCAGGTTGGATTTCCATTATCTCCTAGTGCAAGTGTAGCTCAATGTAAAGACTTTCTGTAGAAACATCTATTTGCTTTGCCTCAAGAACAAACCCCAGAGAGAGCAAAATTTTAAAATCTAGTACACATGAAGGTTATGTGTTCAGAAATCAACAAAAAAGGAAACATTAAAATTTCCAAAATATTATCTATACATCACATATTAAAAAAAAACTCTAAAAGCCAAATTTTAATGAAGCTACATTTTGTCATACTAAATCTACTAAACTTCTTCTTCAAATCCTGTTTCTCAAATTTCATTACAAAACAATTACCAAACATTCAAGAATTATGCATTGCAGTTCTGATATAAATATACGATCGATGCTTTCAGATAGTGAGGAATACAGATTTTGAGGCTTTCTGACATATTGAATAATTATCTTTTCCTTCTAACTTCTGCTCTCTGAATCTAGAAGACCCTCAAAATACAATCTGATAAAACAAATGATTTATTGCCATAGATAGATAGATAGATAGGGCATTAAATAATATATATGTATAATATATATGGCATTACATTATATATATATGTATATATATAACATATATATATATATATATATATATATATATATATATATACATATATATGGAGAGAGAGAGAGAGAGAGAGAGAGAGAGAGACACTTTTCCTTGCCACAGTTACATGTTGAAAAAAGAAGGAAAAAACATAATAGAAGACACTGAAAATGATGTAAACTATTTCTATCCCTTCTACTCCACTGATCAAAATAGAAACCTCCCATTGCATTCTTGTCAACAAATGCTTCCAAATGATAAAATATCCTTCCTAATTAATATTTCACAACTAATAACAATGTTTGAATTTATTGCCTCCACTGAAGAATAGTAGTTTCTGATTATGCACACAAAAAACATCAGTGACTTTCATGTTTCTTCAAGAAGATGCCAAAAATCTAAGATCATGTCTCTAAGGTTTTGAAGTGACTAAACTTCTTTCAAGTGCATCCATCTATAGATTTTGATGAGGTGGAGGAAATATCGTGTAAGCTATCACAAGGGAAGGACATGGACTTTTCTTCACAGTGGTATGAGTAGTGAATTAACTTCATTTTCAGAGGCAAAAAGAAACTGTGAAATTTCTCTCAGCATGCATCCCAATAATTTTAAAAACCGTTGGTGAAATGAAAATTGTGATACTAGGAAGAGTGGTAATTATTGAATGGATATATAAATAACAAATGTCACCATCTGAGATGCTTGCTATTCCTATTTTAGAAGATGACTGCACAAAGCCAGCCTAAAGAAGGGGATACAGTTTCACATTTTATTGGCGTTTAGGGAAACTTTATACCCTGTCTCTGGAAAAATCAGAAAGGGAAGTGGTTATAAGGAATCCACATGATAATGTATGGGAAAGCCAACTCAAATTTACAAGGGAGGGGCCTCTGCTGGTGCATCAAAGAGCTGCCAAGTCACGTGGTGCAGAATATATTAATCATGGGCTGCTGCACCAGCCAGCAGTTTCTCCATCTTCTCTACTTTTATGACTTTATTCCCACTAAGCCACTAAATTATTTTTGGTCAAAAATATGTGTTATGAGTGAAAACACAACACAGGACAAAATGAGAAGAAAGTAAACATTTGGCAACTTTTGAAAGCACGTGGAATGTGTCCAGATTGTGTGTTGTCTACATTTTGAGATTTCTGTTTTGGACAGGGATTTTGTTGTTAAATGCTATACAAGTCACAGTTTGGTTTTCAAGAAACAGGACTCAGCATGGTTTCAAAGTCTATTGGCAGGATCAGTGGATGCCAAGAAATGTGAGTGACCTTGATTTGCTCCACTTCCCAGATGTGATTCAAAAATAAAGGAGGTTTAAGTGACTGAGGACAGAAACATGGTCAGTTGAAGATTTTCTTTTCTCACCTTGAAAAACAGCAACAACAACAAAAAACCCTAATCTGATATGTGTCACCACTCTTTGGATCTAGCTGTATGAGTTATCTACATAATATGTGTTTGGGATTTTTATGTGGAGACATTTTGAAACTGAATCTGTCTATGCACTAGATTCTCTAAGCCTTGATAAAATCAGACAACAGATTAGGCTCAGGACTTTCTACACCGCATATCTTTACACCCTGCATGGGGAGCTAGGAAAATGTTGACTATGGTAATTTGGGTAAGCCCTTGAGAAGCTGTGGTAAAGAAAATCCTCTCAAAGAGTTTATACCAGTTCCTCTAAGTGGTATCGGATCAAAGAAACACTGTGTTCCTTCCAGGCCAAGTCCATTGCCTTTTGCCCTTAATAGACTGGCATGTAGCTTTGCTCTTCAGCTTTGATTAACTTGAATGAGGAGGGCTGTGGGTAAAAAAAGTATGCTCATCTATCCCTCCACTCACTAGAAATAAAAATGCATACCTGTTAAAATATTCTGTGTAAGCACTGTCTGCTTAAACCTGTCGAAGACACAGCAGTTCACATCCATGCTGCTGTCTGGCAGGTTTTGGTACATCTCTTTCCAGTCATCTTAGAGTTCAGCCTCCTTCACTTTGCTTACACAATTCTGCATCCTCACAAGAGAGATCTCCATTGCCAACTTGCTGCAAAGGCAGAGCCTAAACTCTCTCTGTCTCTCAAGTCACTTTTCTATCCTCCTACAATTTTTTCCCATCTTTCCATTCTGCTTGCAACCATGGGCTACAAATGCCCTCATACCCTCTTTCACCCATGCACATGTCTTACCCCATCACTAACTTGTAGACTGATTATATTTTCTGTCCTTTGAGAGGCTGTGGAACCTTTGGAACATAAGGCCTACCTGGAAGATAAGGGTCACAGAAGGTGAAACCTAAGGGTCCAATCTGTCCTGTTTACTGATCTGCCAAGAGCTGAACAAACCAATCTGTATGTTTACCCATAAAGCTGAAATAAACTTCTCTTCCCTTATGCTGTTTCTGTCAAGTATTCTGTGACAGAAATGACAAAATAACTGACACAATTATCAATATTCTGTTTTCAGTAGTCATAGAATCTTACTTTCTGAACATTCCAGCTAAAAAAATAGTTGAAGACTATTACATTTACAACTTGCAGTATTGTTTAGCTGGGGTAATTACATACTCTATTATTTTTCAATTGTGTTCACAATTTTAATCAATCAATTTGTTCAAGGATAATAAATTCTATGTTTTTTTTCCTTAGTCTTATTTTTTTATGGCTTTATTGTTTGGTAATTGTTTCTTCCTATATAGATTATATCCTCCTGATCATCCTGACCTATAAACATTTTCTAATACACAGTTATCTGGAATGATCCAAGGTCCACAAAATATTCCCAGCAAATGCTTGTCATAAATTTTGAGGACCACCTTTGGCACTGTTTTTCCTTCCATCCTTAATTTGAAAATAATATGAAATTCAATCCATCTATTTCTTCTTTACTATTACCCTTCATAGCTTTCAATTTCTCTTCATAGACTTTTCCTAGTAGGCTCCCAAATAGTATCCTCAAAGGCTTTTCTATTTCCTCAGTCCATCCCATATGCTTAGATATCATTAATTTTCTTCAAGTGAAACTCTGATATGATCATTTTACCCTTAAAGCCATACTTAAGCTTACTGCTCCAATCTTCAATGCAGTTGCCAACTAAATAAAAATACAATGCCTAGTATTCAAACTCTTTGGAATCTGTTCCCAATTTTGATTTTGGAGTCATCATTAATATATATATATATATATATATATATATATATATATATATATATATATAATATATAGTTAGAGTAAAGGACTGAAAACTATAAATATATGCCATGCTTCCTGCCCTTGTGCCAGCTGCTTTCTTTTTTATTTAAACTCTCTTGTGTGTGTGTGTGTGTGTGTGTGTGTGTGTGTGTGTGTATGTGTGTGTGAATTCAGGTATGCAGAGATCAATGACAACGTTGAGTGCCAATACCTGCCTTCTACTTTGTTTGAAATCTTGTCTTTCATTGTTTCACCATTGCTTTTGCATGTCTTCAGAATGCCTCAGTATTCTGCAATCATGCCTCATATCCTATTGTAGGCATGTTAAAATGACAGACATGTGTTACTGCAGCCAATTTTTGTGGGTTCTGAAGATCCAAACACAGGTCTTTATACTTTCATAGCATGTGCTTTACCCACTAAGCCATCTTCCAAACGCCAGGTCTGTTGCTTTCTGTCAAAACACTCCCTTGTACCCTATCATCTCTTCCTTTAACACCATCTTGCTAAGTGAACTTCTTGGATCCAGAAAGGCAAGCATTATAGAGCTTCACCACAGCACTTTTTGATCATGTTTGATGTCACTTAAGATATTCTGTCTTGTCTTAAAAATATTGGCCCTTTTGTTCCTCATATTTTACAGGATATTTTTGTGGCTAACAACTATATGTTGTTGTTTTTTTTTTAACCATTTCTTACGTGTATAGAATACATTGGTTCTCTACACTTATTCTCTCTTTCCCTTTCTCTTCCCACTAAAACCCTTCTTCTTCCCATTATATCCGTCTTACTGGAATAGCTTGGGTATTTCAGTTTATTTTTTACCCAATGAATTTCATTAAAATTGCTTGCATAATCACAGGGGAGAGTTAGTTATTGGAGAATGGATAATCTGCCCCAGCAGCTTCACACTGGGATATCCCCTCTCCCAGTACTCATCAGTATTCCACAGTCCCACATCTCATCCTCCTGTTCTTACCTTGTTTCTAGCCTCTTTCATGAGGTTCCTGAGCCTTGGGAGTTGTGGTTTAAAGGATGTGTTTAGGGCTGAGCACAGACTAGTTGTTTATTATTGGCAACTTTGTTGGATTTGTTTGTATTTTCGAGAACCTATAACACCAGGTTATGTTTGGTTATTCAAGTATAGATTTAAATGTAATCTTATGCAGGCTGTAACTTAACAGATCTCTCATTGTCTGCTTTACATTGTTGGGATGAATCTCCAGACCAGACACAGTGTGGGGGAGAAACAGGGTTTATTTCAGGTTTACGAAGTTCCATCATGGCAGAAGTAGCTGATCCCCTTGCACAGGTCCACACAGAGAAGAAACACCACTAGAACCCACCAAAATCAGGTACACTCCAGGAACTCCAGCAGAGCTCTAGCACTCTGCTAGTGAGGCTCAAATTCAGATTCTCCCCCCACCAGTGACATGCCTTTCCTATAGTGGGATCTGTCTGCTAGGGGCAGAGGCTACAAACTAAACTTTAATAACACCTGAGTCTATTAGAGGACATAGATTTAAACTACCTTGAGGTCCTAAAGTAAACTCCATTCTTTCTTCTCACCAGATTTCTCATTAAATCTTTTATTTTTTTTTTTAAATAAACTAAGCTGGAATAATGGCTTTAATGGTATCTCTGTAATTCAGTCCATAAATCTAAACTTTAAGCTCTTACTTTGCAGCATAATTCTCACTACTCATTCTCATTAATAAACATATCTTGATTTCCTCTGAACTTCTTATAGGTCTCTCACTTCTTCACATAAATGTTGCCTCTGCCTTAGATCAATCTTTAAACTTTCATACCTGGATCATATATAATCTGGTGAACACCTTTGACTTATCTTTGTAACTTGTCCTCCAACGTACTTTTATAGCAATTTCTCTAAAAGTAATGAAAGTGGTCATTTATTCCTTCATTTGCAGATCTCCTCCATTTTCCTGTATCCTGCAAAGGGGTAGGGACTTTTATGGTTTGCAAAGTCCTTCACAATCAAGCCTCTGATTTCTTTCCTGTCTCAATTCCTTTGAGTTTCCATATGATGCAGACAAAAAAAATCTTGAAATATCCTTTGCTAGGACTAGGTAAATCCTTCTGGTTCTTCAAGGCTCAGTTCAATACTTTTGACATCCCTATATAAATCACTCAATATAATTTGTCAAATCTCACAATAACTATAATTTATTTATCTAGCTCCCAAGAGATTGGGAATATCTATACGACTGAGATATTGCCAATTTTTGTTCACTTCATATGGCCTAATGAAATGTGTAGAACATAACATTTGTAGAGTATTTACATGCATGCATTAGTCTATTTAGATAATTATTCATCTCTGAATTTTAAACAATTTTATTTGTAGCATCCCTTATGTAAGTTGGTGAATTGATGAGAATAAATATTAACTTCTTTAAATATTCATCTCTGGTCAAAAATATAAACAAGGGCTGGAGAGATGGTTTAGCAGTTAATGCTCTTAACTATAAAGCCTAACGATCCATGTTTGACTCTCCAGGTCCCATGTAAGACAGATGCACAAGGTGATGCAAGCATGCAAGGATGCAAATGCACACAAGGTGGTGCACACATCTGGAGTTAGATTGCAATGGCTGGAGGCCCTGAGCACTAGCTCTCCCCCCGCCACACACACACTTGCATAAAAAAGGCCAGTCTGTTGGACTTGCCTCAAAATATATAAATAAGCAAAGAAATTACAAGTAAAAGTATCCAGACAACTGTCCAGGCAAGATCCAGAAGTATGGTAGAGGAACAGCACAGAGGACCATGTTAGTTACTACTATTCTTTTTTCCTCACTTGGTGGTAAACTCACTAATATTTACCTTGTCACTGATTGTTTATTGTATAATATGGCCATTTAAAGACCAGCAATAAGAGTCTGTGATGAGTTAAGGTTTATGGTTGGGAAACGACATGCATAGTTATTTTGTTTCTAATTAATAAAATACTTCAATAGTTATTTTATTATTTAGATCAGTGATAATCATGCTTTCATTAAAAATGATGCTTTATAGGATGATTGTTTTCCTATATTCTTTTAATCTATTTTGCCATTTGAAATATATAAATGGTAGACAGAACAGAAAAGGACACATAGGCATTTCATCTCATTCAAATTTGTATATGGAGTTATCACAAAATGGGTGTTCTTTCATTAAGCAAATGCCACTGCACTATGAAGTCACAGCTGGGCATTCTCTTTGCAATCTAAATCAGTCCATCTGAAGTTGTCAACTTCTTGATTAGCATGTACCATAGTATCAGAGACATATAGATAAGTAAATTGTGGCTTGTGCCCAAAGAGACCATACAGAGGTTAGCTCTTCCTCTGTGTGCTAAGTTAATGCTTTGGAAAAATCCCCTCAACCCAACCCAGTAAGAGTTCTGAAAAAAAAGTATGAAGTTTCTTTTCATCATTTTTATAGAACATATGATTGTTTACAGCCACCTTATGGCTGAGAAGATAAAATTCAATTTTTATTTTCCCACATTTTTTCATGTTTTATATGCTTTATTCTACACTGAACTCTTAGTAAATAAATTCTAATTATAATAACAATTTGATGTTTAAATTATACTTTAAATTATAGTTTATATGGAAAATTATATATTTTCATTTAAAATGGATTCATCATTTTATTCAATTTATACAATTATAATTAAGTTATATGTTGCAATATCTTATTTACTTTTTAGAATGTTAAGCAGACACTGGTGCACATCTTAAATCGCAGCACTCAGCAGGCTGAGGCAGGAGGATCACTGTAAGTTTGAAACCAGCCTGGGACTATAGAGTTGGATGTCAACCTGGCTAGAGTGATACTCTGCCTCAAGAGACCAAAACAACAATGACAACAAAAAATTACAGAAAAAAATATTTATAGCATTTCTTTTGAGACACATAACATATATGAACCCAAAAAATGATCCAAATTTTCAATCAGGTAACAGTAGAATAAAATATAAACACTTCTGGAAAACACAAATTTGAGAAGACACAAATAAAAAAAAACTCATTTAAATTTTATGCAGCACAATATGCCCATTATATATAGAGTACACATGGAAAGTATTACAAGCTCAGTCTGATATCATGAAAAATATAAATGAGTCTAAAGGTTCAGTCATTTTTCCAATGGAAAGCAAAAATGTAATGGATTTTATAACAAGGTGGTAAGGTGAACTAATGGCAAATTTAAGATTTCTTATACTTTCAATTTACTAGTATTGAACAGATATTTAATTATTGCCATGTAATTCATGGTGGGGATGCTTTGGAAGTAAATCTATGCTGCATAGCTAAAATCTACAGGTTCCATTTTCTTAGAAGTGTAGTCTGAATTATCTAACTTATGAGAACTTCACAGACTGCAAAGAAACAATGAAAAAATTAAAGGAGGAAATATAGTTTCACTGTATGGATAAACCTGAGATTTCAGCGATTTGTTCTAATGAAAAAGCAGTGACTAAAGCAAAGGAAAAAGAGAGCTTTAGCAGAAAATACTTAGCATAAAACTTCAAAGAGACTTTCCATAATGTCTGTGATCTAAGTTATAAAGAGAAATGAATATATCCATGCAACTAAAATCTGAAACAAATGGTCACTTATATACCACAAGTTCCCCACCACCAGGCAGAAGAGTCAAAATTTAGAAAAGAATGGAGTAGAAATAAAATAAGAATCTTAGCAATTCTTCTTTAGGACACAAAGAAAACTTGACTATGTGATTATAATTTCTAATTTTAGGTATGGAATATCTGAGTTTTGTATTTCTAAATTCTCTTCATATTCAGTTGAGAACTGATCTGCTGTATCTATCCATCTTAATGTGGTTTCAGTTCATGTGTTCATTTCCAGTCTGATTTTTAGTAGTTAATTTGGGTCATCAACGTGATGGGAGTAAGTAATGCCTGGAGCACTACTGAGGCCCACCTTTGTCAGAGCATTTCCAGAGAGGACTCACTAAGAAGGAGAGACACCCTGAATATAAATTGCACTATTTATTCCACACATTTGGGGCACAGAATGAATAAACTGAGAAAAAAAGAGGCTGGCTGAGCTCTAGCATTCCTCTTTCCGTGTTTCCTGCTCCAGTGAGATAGGAGGAGTTGAGGAGTCCAAACACATGTTCCCGTTGTCACGAGGTGCTCTGATTCATGCCCTCTGCCCCCATGGTGGGCTCTGGACTTTCAAACTAGGAGTCAGAATAAACCTTTCCTCTCTTAAATTTCTTTATCTAAGTATTTTTAGTATTTTTTTCTTTTTTGTTTTTTTGAGGTAGGGTCTCTCTCTAGCCCAGGCTGACCTGCAACTCACCATGTAGTCGCAGGGTGGCCTCGAACTCATGACGATTCTCCTACCTTTCCTTCTGAGTGCTGAGATTACAGGCCTGAGCTACCAT
This sequence comes from Jaculus jaculus, assembly GCF_020740685.1. Classification (NCBI taxonomy): domain Eukaryota; kingdom Metazoa; phylum Chordata; class Mammalia; order Rodentia; family Dipodidae; genus Jaculus; species Jaculus jaculus. Next base: position 32,288,081 of record NC_059117.1, on the reverse strand, counting down.
GCCAGACTTCATATTTGGGTATTTTGTTACAGCAAGAAAAATAACCAAAGTACCATTTACAATGCATCAATCAGTCTTAAAATATGATGAAGTAGAAGACAGTTGGATAACTTTGAATGTTTTAAAGGGTATATGGCCACAAAAAAAATGACTCTGTGACTTGCAATGAGGTAAGTAGTATCTTGCACATAAAGTGATATAGTGTATGTGAGTGTGATGTATAGTGTATATGATGTGTGATGTATATGTGTGTGTGTGTGTGTATAGATGTGTACACAGTGTCCATGTGTGCACAAGCCAAAAGAGAATCATGGGTGCCCTTCTTGATTGTTCATTCACATAATTCCTTGAGACAGGGTCTCTCCCTCCCCTTGGACCTTCAGTTTTGCAGTCAGCAAGCTCTAGACATTATCAGTCATACACAAAGAGCAAAGCATTCATGAACTGAGAACTCACACCATTTCAAATCCATGCTCTCTAAATTTTACCTTCTCTACAAAATGCCATAATTTTGAAACAGAACTAGGGTAGAAAATGCTCCAGTTCTTAAAAAATGTTGTTGGTGTGGAAACAAATGAACACTCAATTTTAAAGATGCTTCTAAAAGAAAACTCAATCTTAGCTTTAAGAAAAGCAGTTAAACAACATGCATTAAACCATGTTGATAACATTCAATAACCACCAGAGTCATATATATTAGCCAATATTAAATCCCTGTGGGTGTACACATGGTCATATATGGTGGCACACATGTATGTGCATATATGTATACACATATGTTCAAGTTTGTGCATGCCATATAGTGTGTGTGTGTGTGTTTGTGCACGCACTGTAGCACACATTCCATGTGCACATGGAGAACAGAAGGCAACTATAGAGTGTCAGTCCTCATCCTCCATCTCACTTGAGACAGGGTCTTTCTGTTGCAAAGCCCAGACTAAATGACCGCTGAGCATCAGGAGTCTCTTGAGTCTTCACTCCTATTGCTGTGGGCACAGGGATATTGCAAATGCATGTGCCACTGGTAAACTGCGTTTAGCTTGTCATGGGTTATGGGGATATAATCTCTAGCCTGTCAGGATTGTCCAACAAATACTTCTATCCCCTGAGCAATCTCTCCAGCCTTTTTTTTTTTTTTCCAGCCTAGATTCTGAGAATGAAACTCTGGTCTTGATGCTTGCATTACATGTACTTTAACAATGAGTCATCCCCACCCAGATTGTAAACGTTGCTGTCGTTGTTCAGTGCAGCCACATGTGCTTCACAGCATGCATGTGGGGAACCTACCATAGCTTCTAGCTTCTTATGCAGAAACAGGGTCAAACCCCAGATGACTCATGCTTGAGAATGAGCACTTTGTCCACTGGATCAACTCCCCAATCACAGCCAGGAAATCTTGATCAATGTCTTAAAACCTTACCGCAATGTCTTATGGAATCAGCAGTTAACTTGGTGTTTTCTGAGTGTCAAAAAATTCAACTATATCATCTAAATCAAAATGCATTTGTTACAATACAATTCAAGGCTACAATTCAGCTCAAAGCTACTGTTTCTTGAAAGTAAATAAAAAGGTTTAGAGCCTTCATTTAAACAGATGATAGATCTGTGGTACAGCTTTGGCAATGATGAGCTCCCTCAGTACATCACTGTTGCCATAATGGCTAAGGATCTTAAGAACATAACATTTGTGGTAGCTACTTTACAATTGAGGATGAAAAGATACTCTTTTCATGGTCATAAATAAAGCTAAATACCCTCTTATTCACGGGAAGCAATATCCAAACCCTGACCAATTGTACAAGAATCTCAATTAACTAAAACATTTCTACTAGTGTGCAGGCCAATGAGTGATTACTCTGTAATTGTGGAGACACACCATGGTGGACACACTATCTTGGACTGATGTTCTCAGTCATTTTCAACTTTTTTTTACATTAACTGTACCAAATAAATGTGTACACAAAGACATAATCCAGCAGTGTGCTTATCAGTAATGTAAAGATTGAAATGTTATATTGATCTCCCTCAGATCTTCACCAAAATGATAATATTTTCCTGAGAATGATGATAAATCAGGGAGGAAAGCTTAAAATGTTGCAGCTGAATGAAATTTTAAGGACTATCAAATTTTTTTATTCTAACTGTGGAATTCTCATCACTGAATTATCTGAGGTTAGTTTCTCTTAGAAGTTTTTGAGTATTTATTTAGTTGACAGAGATAAAGAGGGAGAGAGAGAAAAATGGGTATGGCAGGGCCTCTAGCCACTGTAAATGATCTCCAAATGTGTGCACTACCTTGTGCATCTGGCTTACATGGGTCCTGGGGAACTGAACCTGGGTCCTCTGGCTTTATAGGCAAGCACCTTAACTGCTAAACTGTCTCTCCAGCCTTGTCCTAGAATTTTATAAAATACTGTCTTCAGACATGAACATGGTATTAATCTAAAAATTGTAACTAATGGATAATGACCATGAAATGCAACAAAACCCATTGATTTAGTCCACGAAGCAGTCATACCAAAACCCATAAAGAAACAAATGAGCACCAAAGAGCAGTAGATAGCATGGTAACAAAGAGATAAGCAGAAAGAGGGATGAAGGAAGGGCAAAACTACATACAGGACCCGTAAGCAGAATACGGAAGGGATGTGGGGGAGGAGAGACAGGGTAAGAGAGAGAGATGTACGAGAATGAACTAAAACAAATAGTATTTGAAGATTACAAAATGAACACTTACTTCTCTGTCATCTTAAAATTCAAATTTAAAATATAAACAAATGATGAAAATATAATCAGATAAGCTTCATTGCTTTGTTTCCCAATAACTGATAGAGTCAGAGACTAGGAAGCAAAAGACAACCTGTTTCTCCCACTATCACTACAACTGTCATGTCAAATGTATTAGAAATTGGGCTGGAGAGATGGTTCAGCCATTAAGGCACTTGCCTACAAAACCTAAGGACCTAGGTTAGATTCCCCAGTACCCACATAAAAACAGATGCACAAGGTGGCATATGTGTCTAGAGTTTATTTGCAGTGGCTAGAGGTACTGGCATGTCCATTCACTCTTTCTCTCTCACTCATAAATAAATAATTTAAAATTTATGTATAAAAATTAAAGAGCTAGGATTGTCTTTCAAATCCCAAATGTATAAGTGCAAACAATCTTAAATTCCAATGTAGCAAAACAAAATTAGCAAATATCAACAAACTACATTGGGTATCTGCAGAAAAGAATGTCATGGAAAAAGCACTAAGTCAAGACTCAGGATATCTGTGGGAATTCTACTTTTACTACTTACACTCGCTCTCTTCATAAGTGGTAAGAGACCAGTGCCTGACTGTACTCGTATCCAAGGTAGGTGAATTTGGACATGTTACCAACCTTCTTTTGCTTTAGATCGCTCATCTATAGATATGGCATTATTCGTTGTAATGTGTAATAGGTGGAGCTTTCTGGCCTACTCGCTACTCACTTTCCTATGCACCCACTTGAGTAGATTCAATGACTTCTAAACTCTCATGCTTCTTAAAAAACAACATGTGTTAAACAATGTATGCTTCTTCCAAACCTCTAAAAATATGAAAAGCAAGGTGAACATCTCCAATCCATATACAGAAAATAAAAAGACACAGGACCACTATAGCACATCTATATACAAATTATTTATATAAAATGAGGAGAAAATAAAAACTCAAATAATTGACATTTAAACATGAAGAAAAGTAAAGGAAAAGGAGAAATCCTCACTGTATTTATTTATTTAATTTTATTTTTCTATTTTTTGAGGTAGGGTCTCACTCTAGCCCAGGCTGACTTGGAATTTACTATGTAGCCTCAGACTGACCTCAAACTCACAGTGATCCTACTACCTAGGTGTTGTAGTCAGGTTCGTGGCAGAAATCACCCAAACAAGAGCAGATTTTGGGAAAAGGGTTTATTTTGGCTTACAAACTTGCAGGGAAGCTACATGTTGGCAGGAGGAAAAGAAGGCATGAGCAGAGGGTATCACCCTCTGGCCAACATCAGGTGGGTAACAGCAGCACGAGAGTACAAACATGGGAATCTGGCTATAATACCCACCAGCTCACTCCCAACAACTGTCTCTAGCAGGCGCTAACTTCCAAATCTCCATCAGCTGGGAACCCAGCACCCAAAACACTTAAGTTTATGGCAGACACCTGAATTAAATCACTACATTCCTCCCCTGACCCCCATAAACTGCTATCCACACATGATATAAAATACAATGCATTCAGTCTAACTTTAAAAGTCCCCACAGGTTTTTATCAATCCTAATGATGTTCAAACATCCCCATAATCCAGGGTCTTTCAACTGAGCCAATACCAAAAAAAAAAAAAAAGCAAAAAAAAACCATAATGGCACAGAATAAGCACGCTGCAAAAGATGGCATTGGGCATAACAAAGAAATATTCAACCAATACAAGATTTAAATAGGGAAAACATCAAACTCTTTAGCTCCAAGTCCAACAACTCTAGTCAGTGACAAATTTCAAAGTCCGATAATTCTAACAACTGACAAGTCTCTGGAGTTCCAATTCCACCCCTCCAGCTAGACTACTCACAGTCCTGGAAAACTTTATCCAGGACCAGCAGCTCTCCTTAGCAGCCATCTCATGGTCATCTCCAATGCGTCTCCACTGCAACCCAAGGTTCATCCTCACTACTCCATCAGGTCTCCATGCAGGCATCCAGCAAACCTGCTTCACATTGCCCATGGCAGTTTCCAAAACAAAAGAACACATTGTAAACTCCATGACCCTCTCTTTCCTGCATTTCTTATATCCACAATACAAGGTAGGTTGCCAGTTTGTTAATCCAGGGGGGGAACAAAGTAGACTTTGAAGAACAAAACACTCCTTGACCATTCAGGCCTCTTTAAAAGAGTGCATTCATTCTATCATTCCAATGTAGGTCAGTTGGCCCAGTCTCAGTGGTTGTAATCTCTCAATTGCTGCTGAACAACATCAGTTTTGGCCTAAACTTTTCTTTCTGTGCCATATCCCTCTGCTCATATCAGTTTGTTTCTATGCAAAGCAACCCTGTACAAGTTCTCAAGACACAGGCATAACAGCAAGCCTTTCACACAAACTGCTTTTAGCCTCATCCAATCAAAGCTCTTTCTCATCCTCTTCAGCCAAACCTCACAGTCCATAGTTCTTACTGCATTCTGATCAGAATAGTCCATCAAGTTGTACTTACAGCATTGCAAGGCCTTTCTGGGGAAAAGGTTTCAAATCCTCCCACATTCCTCTTGAATATCAGCTCCAAAGTCAAAAGCCACACAGTCAGGTGTCTAGCAGCAATTGACTCCACTCAGGGTACCAACATTACTGTTGTAGTCAGGTTTGCATTGCTGGTAGAAATCACCTGACCAAAAGCAGCTTTGGGGAAAAATGGTTTTATTTTGCTTACAGACTGGAGGGGAAGCTCCATGATGGCAGGGAAAATGATGGCATGAGCACAGGTTGGGCATTACCCTCTAGCCAACATCAGGTGGACAACAGCAATAGAAGAGTGTGCCAAACACTGGCAAGGGGAAACTGGCTATAATATCCATTAGCCCACTCCCAATAACACACTGCCTCCAGGATGCATTAACTCCCAAATCTCCATCAGCTGGGAACCCAGAACACTTAAGTTTCTGGGGACACATGAATTAAACCACCACACTAGGCCTTCTGAGTGCTGGGATTAAAGGCATTTGCCACCACACCTGGCTCAAAATGTTCACATAAAGAATGAATGGTAGGGGTACTTTCATAGGAAAAGAATTTCTCTGAAAGAGCAGCTACTTTAGCTATATGTATTTAATTAATTATTATTTATTATATATATTATTTATTATATATATTTATTATAATAAATATAAATAATAATTAATTATTATTTATATTTATTTGTATCTCTATTTTGTGGTAGTAAACATAGACTGAGTTCTATCACTGACATGGATGTGAACTTAAAGTCAGTCCACTCTGCTGCTGAGGACAAAGAAATGCCAGCTTTCCTTCTTGACAAAGTGCTACTTTTGCTGAGAGGTTCTTTTCTAAGATTGCCCATGTAATAGATGAAACATACTAATTTATTCTGAAAAAAGGCACAAGTTCTCAGAAGACCTTCTGCAAAGCAATTTGAAAGTTACACATATATTTATCAAAAACAACAAAAAATCCTCCCAAACTATATGCCTTTGAAATCTTACAGAGGTTTCTCCCAAGAGGAGGGCATTGTTTTTGTTTTAATACATTTACAAAACTTCAAAATGAAAGTCACTGAGTAATCTATCTTAGATATTGTCATAAGTTGCCTGTTGATGTGAAAGTTTGAATAGACAGTGTTTACTTTTCATACACAGTAATTTTGTGTGTAGATAATATTGGAATAAACAAACCAATGATGTGTCTTAATAGAAAGGGAAACCTCAGGGAGCAGAGTTATGGAACCAAATCAATATGGCTAGAATTCTGCTTATGTGTCTGAGGGGGATGAAAAAGCAGGATCACAATGGTGAAACCAGAGCTGCTTTAATGCAAACTTTACAGAGAATAAAACATCAGTCCAGGTCTAGTGATGCTTATAAAATATCTGTACATTTGTATAGGACATATACTTTGCATGACATTACATATAGAAATCACACACCCACAGACAAAGAAAATAACAGAGAAATTAAAATTCTATGAAAGTGTCAATCATGATTGTAATGTCTTTATAAATATTTTTTGTTTTTATTGATATATATATATATCAATATATATCAATATATATCAATATATATCAGTATATATCTATATCTATTATCTATCTATCTATATCTATCTATCTACCTATATATATATATAGAGAGAGAGAGAGATGTTTTGGTAAAAATCTGTTTACTCAAATTGTTACATCTAATCATTTGCCAAAATGCTAGCTAAACATTAACATAATGATATATTTCATTTGAAATTTCACTCCTCACAGAATACTGTAAGAGCACAATCTGGTTAAAACAAAATCTATTCCAAAAGAAAGGGATGCTGTCAACAAATAAATGGTAAAAAAAAAAAAATGTCAGTTACTCTGAATAAGTATATAAGAGAAATGATAATTACAGTGACCAATCTTGATAATTTTACTATAGGAAGGAATTAAGAAGCCTATTAAAAATTACAGAAGAACTAAGGAAAGAAAGCAGAGTTAAGGAATTCCTGAATTCATCTAATATTCTAGGCTCTAGAGGGTAAAGCTTGTGATTAAACATAAACCTGCTAATCCAAATACACCTGCTTAGTTTTCATACTGCACAGAGATATAGCAAGCTGAATACTACAAAATGTGATCATTCCTCAGTAAAGTTTTTAAAACTATTCCAAATAGGCCTACTGATGCCAAAGCATGAATAAATCAGTCTTAATTATTAAATGATAGATTTTTAGTTAAGATTATTTTACAAAGAAAACTGGTCTGTATACTATTTTGTAAATATGGATACCAAATATACATACATTTATTATGTAGATAACACAAGAAATACAAAGGAAATAATTAAATTATTACTTTTAAAATGTTTTATTGATCTATTTGAGAGAGAAAGAGGCAGATAGAGAGGAGGGAGATAGAATGGACATGCCATTGCTACTAGCCACTGCAAACAACTGCAGATGAATGTGTCACTTTGTGCCTCCAGCTTTATGTGAGTAATGGGGAATCAAACCTGGGACCTTTGGCTTTACTGGAAAGTACCTTAACTGCTAAGCAAGCATTTTGCATATAATACAATGATTGGATTAAAATAGCAAAGGCATATATAAAAATTATAGTCAAGAAGACAGGAAGTCCTAAACTTAGCCTTTATATGTGAATTATGTATAAATAGACAGTATATCTATTTTGTATAACTTTACTTTCTATTTAAAGGTTTTGGGGGTACACGAATTGTTTTATTTGTATCCGATTTGGTAGTTTTATTTTATTTATTCATTGTAGTGTTAAAGAGAGGAAGAGGAAGATAGAAAAGGAACGGGTGCCCAATCACTGCAAAGGAAATCCAGATGCATGTGCCACTTTGTGCATCTGCCTTACATGGGTCCAGGGGAGTTGAACCGGGGTATTTTAGCTTTTCAGGCAAGTTCCCTAACTGCTAAGCCATCTCTCCTGCCCCAGTGATCTGTATTTTAAGGAAAACTCTTAAAATATCAACATTTAGTGTGTTTTTAAATTTGATATTAATTCTGTTGTTTTCTGATTCCACAGTTTTTATTGACTTCTTTTTGATTAGTTAATGTTAATGTGGGATTTCATTTTCAGTATAGTTTACTTGAATATCAAACAATGACTTTCTTGTTTGCTACATGGATAATATCACATATTTAACCTATCTCAGTCTACCTTTAGAGAAAGCATTGCGACTATAACAGAAAGAACTTGACACACCATGAATGCATTTATTTCCTCTGATTCTTTGAGCTATTGTTCTTATAATTTTTACTGAAATACAATTTATAATTTTTTGAATTAACCACTATTATATTTGGTTTAAGTAACCAGTCATATTTTATTTATTTATTTTTTAATTTTTTTGTTTATTCTTATTTAGTTGAGAGCAACAGAGAGAGAAAGAGGTAGAGAAAGACAGAGACAGAGAGGATGGACACACCAGGGCTTCCAGCCACTGCAAAAGAACTCCAGGCGCGTGCGCCCCCTTGTGCATCTGGCTAACGTGGATCCTGGGGAATCAAGCCTTGAACTGGGGTCCTTAGGCGTCAACAGGCAAGCGCTTAACCGCTAAGCCATCTCTCCAACCCAACCCGTCATATTTTAGAAAGTTTTTAAAACACATAGGAGAAAATATTTCATAATTATATTTAGCTGCTTGCATTTAAGACATATTTTCCTTTCCAGGGATCTACAGTCATTTGTGAAATATACTTCTACGTATAATACTTTGGAATTTGAAATTTAGCACTTTAAAACCTCCCAATAAAGATCTGCTGATGAGCTCTACTTTAATTTAGAAAAATCTAATTTTCCCTTAATTTTAAATATATTTTACTGTATATGCAAATCTATTATGCCTTTTTCCTCCTTCAGTACTTTAAAGTTGTAATAATGTCTTCCTCCTCGGTTAATTTATCACAACAAATATGTCATGTTTTCATGTAAGATATGATATCTATGTCTTTGTTTTATACTCCTATGTTTGTTATTTTTACACTGATTTGTATATATTTGATCATTATGTAACTTAGTATGATTTTCATATTTTTTTCCTGGACATTTACTTGAACTTTGTATATTTATGTTTCACAGCTTTCAAGAAATTTGGAATGCTCATTGGCCTTTCTACTCTTCTTTCTGGGTCCTGTTATATTTTTAACATTCCTCAAGTAAATTTTGCACTAATTCTTATCACTGAGTCCACTTGAATAGTTTCTATTGCTGCGCATTCAAGAATATCCATTGTACTTTTCAGCCATGCTCACGTTGCTGTTAATCAAATCCAGAATGTTTCTCATTCCAAATATTGGGTTTTTCATCTCTAGAAAGCCCTTTGTTATTTATATTTCTTTTAGTAGTCTCCTGTACCTTGTTGAATGTGCAACATGTCAGTCAGCCCGGGAGAATCCTGCCTCCTCATTTCTCTCCTCGGTGTCCCTGCTTTCTTCACAAGTGTGTGCAGTGGTAAGCAGCTGGAAGCTGAGGCAATCTGGTGGATTTTCAGAGCTCTGTCTGTGCTGTTTATTTTGCTGTGAGAATTGTAAGTGGCTTGACCTACTCACAGTCTGTCTCCTCTACTTCGCAAGACTTTTGAGTATCATTGAAACTTATCTTTCTCATGATGCCTCCTAGATACTCAACAGTGTGAGCTGGAACCCTCACTGGACTCACAGCCTTTCTTTTCCTTCTCTCAAGTATCAGTACTTTGTGCCTTTCTTTTGCAAGATCCCGAGCACTGTTTTATGTTTTGTCTGTTTTTCTAGTTGTTTAATGTTCGAGAGCAATTCTTGTCTCATTATTCCAGCCTAGTGAAAAAAAAAAATCTATGCTATCCTTTATGTCTGTAAATATTATTTAAAAAGAATTACCTCAAAACAAATGCAGTTGTTTTCTGTTTGAAAGTCTTAGCAACAGCCAATGAACTTTTAAATAATACCTGAGTGTTAGTCCATTTTTGTTGCTAATAACACTGAGTACCCTGGGGATCAAAAAGGTTATTTTGGCTTATAAGGACCAAAGTTGAAGAATTACATCCTTTGATCATTTCTTGCTGCTAAGGTCCCAAGGTAGTATGGAGCATAGCATGGTGGGAGACAGGAAGCACATGGATGGGTCCCCTTCTTTTATTTCTATAGCTCCTGATGTTCCTTCTGAGGGAACACCTCAGAGGGAATACCTCCAGGGATGATTTTACTCCTAAACACCCCATCAGTGTCACTACCTCTAAACACAATAGTTGAATTAAATTTTAACCCTTTTAATGCTTCACATTAGGCATTAACTTCTAACAGGAAGTCAGAAGGGACAAGTGATATTCATAGCATTCTGTTCTGTGAGTATAAGAACTACATTTGGGCAATTATTTAACTGTACATTTTAATCTGTAGTCAGACTGCTACATAAGACCAGTTTTATTTTGGAACCAAACGTAGTATTTTTCCATTTCAAACAGAAGCTAAGTCCTTAAGGTTCTCCAGATATTTTTAATAGTTTTCTTTTCCTAAAATACAAACAGAATTGAATATCATTAATCTTTTTAAAAATAGCTCTCCTCTATAGGATTATAGTTTATAAATTCCATATATGCTGGACATTCTTTTAAGGTTTCCTATTTGTTATTTTCTTACTTTTAGGATTTAAAAAATAGTGTCATGTCTTGGTTGATGTTTGGTCTCTCTGCTGTTGGTTTTTCATAAATAGCAGATAAAAAAATTATACCCACCTCAAGACTGAGGAATGAGAGGTCAAATGCCACTAAACTAATTGGTTTAAGTCATAATTTATCACATTATTTGTGATGAAAGGTTTATTTCTAAATAAAAAGCCTGGGGCTTCTCTGTCAATTTCCTCTGACATTTCAGATATAGCAATAGAATTTTCAGTCAACAGAATAAAAAGTCAACATGACTCAGAGTATCTTATTCAGGAGAAAATAATGTAAGCAGGCTTGCTTCTTTCACCATATTTTATTGTATTTTGGTTAGGTTTGGGTTGGGTTGGATTTTTTCATTTTCTTTTCTTAAGCAAGTATGAAAGATTTTCTTTGTCCAGAGAAGTGAAATGAATCCACCGAGTCATCTAGAAAATTGAAGAAAAATATTGAACTGAGGTAGACCCAAAAGGATTGATCTTTAAATTTTAAATCCCTACAGCTCAATCTAGGCCAGCTAACCCTTAATCTTTCATTTACAGGGTAAGTACTTTTGAAACACATGTACTAAGAAAAGATTCTCTGGCAAAGAATGGTGTGTTCAGTGGTTGGATAATTTGCAATAATGACATTTTGATTGTGTGCTCCACAAAACTATTATGTCATTATAAAAGCACTAGGTAACATTTGTCAAATCTATGAAAAAGGAGAAACTTCAAAGTTGCATCTATAATTATTGCAGTATGAAATTAAAAGTACTTTCACTTTTATTCCCAGAACCAGAACTTTGAAAGTGGTCAGAGAGTGTCTTCCAATGTTTGGAATTAAATTAGAGGGCACAAACATCTTCTTTTTCTTTAAATGACAGCAAAAGGAAACTATTTCTCCATTAGGAAATTTTGCATATTCACTATCAACAATAGCTTCCAAACTTGTTTTCACTGTAATTACCAAAATCCCTTGATCTATAAGTTTGTACTAAAATAAGAGTAGTTACTGGGTATGGCCAAATTTATGCCAATCAGAGACCTTGAAAAAATGCTAGAAGTCTCAGAAACTCAGCTAGATTTTACTGAGCTACAAATTTAAATCCTGTGAGCTCAGAAGCTGGTGCGGTAGAGGGAGCGATGATTCACTTGGGTGTCCATACATGTCCTTGGTACACTGGTTTCAGAGTTTTTGTTTCTCTCCCGTCTCTAAAGTTTTATCAATCTTAGGTAGCACTTAATTTGACATCTCTGGAGAACTCTGATGAATACAAAGAATAGCTGTTAGAAGTGCTGTTAGAAAATGTAGTGGTCTAAGAAAGCAACAATCCCTTATTTAGAAAATGCCAAAAAAAAAAAATCACAGACACATTAGAACATACAAATTAAATGTGATGGCTGTATGAATGAGTTAACTATACACCATGATAAAAGAGCAAAATACAATTAAGGAAACTACTTTGGCAATTGCTTCCTCCAATAAAAAATTGATCATTACATGAGATAAAACTTTTAAAGAAACTGTATGGTATGAGGTTACACACAGGACATACATAAGCCAAAATGGACATTTTATTCAGGAAAAAACCAGAAGCCCATATAATATCTTATAAAGTAATAGGTGGCATGGGTACTTATATGTTTCAAAAACACAAAGAACTAAAGGCTATTCCATCAATTCAAACATAAAATATCTTTGCCTACATGCTTAATCAAGAGCCATCAAAAGCATCTGAAGATACTATATTTTAAGTACTCGCATTCAGATAAACTCTTGGTTAATGATTCCTCATAGATGATGTAACATAGTTGCATTTTCTTGACCGTCACTGTAATATCAATATAAAATGATTTTAATATTTTATAAATCTACTAATAGAATCATTATACATCTGAGAACCTTTTTCACTTTTTTCCTTCATTTCATGCTGCTTCTCTTTGTGGAAGGTATATCAACTAGAGTGGTATTTTTTAGATTTTATTTAATGAAACTAATGGTGAAAATTTTGTTAAAATATGTTTTATTAAAAACAGCTTTTCTGAGCTGGAGAGATGGCTTAGCAGTTAAGGCACTTGTCTGCAAAGCCAAAGGACCCAGGTTTGATTCCCCAGGACCCACATAAGCCAGATGCACAAGGGGGCATAAGCATCTGGAGTGCATTTGTAGTGGCTGGAAGCCCTGGCATGCCCATTCTATCTTTCTCTCTCTCTCTCTCCCTCTCCTTTTATTAAATAAATAAGTAAATAGACTTTTCTTAGAACTTAAAAATAATTTTCAAATAAAACTAGTAAATATTTGAATATTTGCAACTCAGCTTTACTTTACATATTTTAAATTCTAGATTCTATTTGTAGAGTAAAAAAAATTTCTTTAGTAATAGGCTGAAGACACCATAAGCTGCAGCTACTGAGCATCAGAATGCCATGCTGGAACCCAAAGAAAAACTAACTCCTTCCTGACTAGCCTCATAGTTGCTGGAAGACAATGATTACCAACAGCATGAATGAGGAGGTGACCCTGTAGACTATAAAATCAACCAGCTGGACAAGAAGAACACACGTGTGCCATAGTGGCACACAGTCTCTGCAGCTAACCAACTATTCTCTGATTGGACATGAGGCCTGCTCATTGCAAGAGAACCCATACTTGATACTGGAAACCAAGTCAGAATCTTATGGTCAGGAAACTCAGACTTTGGACAGAAGACCCCACCTCTTCTCTGGAGAGGAAGAGTGGGTTTGTAAACAAACAAACAAAAAAAAAACCCTCAAATAAATTTGCATACTTCCTTTAACCCAAGATGAATCGGTTTTATTTTACAGATGACAGAGAAAACAGAGGAGAGCCAAGATCCATCAATAAGACAAGATAGCCATGTGCCCACCACAAGATAAGCCATCTCTACCACAACTGTCAAAGCACAGGAGAAATCATAGTGGAAAGGGCAACATGAATATTGCTGTTACTGCTAGCCTGACACCCACTTCCAGGGCAATGATGACAGACACAGTGATTAATCAAAATCTATCACTGCAGAAATCTAGAGGCTGCAGAGAAGTGAACACTAAATCACTGCCAACAGGTCTGCCATATCCCAGGGAACATTGTGGAGAAGGGGGAAAGAAAGATTGTAAAAGAGCACAGAGAGGGTATAAATACCCACTAAGGCACACTCTCCCACACCCTGTCTTCATGACCACACAATGATTACCATAATCTTACTGAGGAAGGTCCCTAGAGCATTGGGGCAGGAGTAAGGGGATAAAAGAGTATAACCTGTTATATTATATATATATATATATATATATATAATATATATGTGTGTGTGTACATATATATATATTACAATTTATACAATATTTTATTAAAATTCAGTTTTATAAATAAATTTTAAGCCATTTTGAAAATATGACAAAACAAAAGCAATTGAATTTGAATATAGTGAGATGTATAGGAATTCATGGGAGGAAATGTTACTTCTGCCTTCATACCCTGGCTCCATTAACACCTGGGCTGCAGCCACAAGAATACTGTTACCTAACTGCTTCTGATGAACATCAGTGTGGAAATCATGTGTCACAGATGCCACCTGGAACCCCCTGTGTCTTAGGTTATTTGAATGTCCATATATTTCATGTCTGTAGACAAGTGGTGCTCATCCCAAATGTCTGGCCTCCCCAAGGAGTTGCTTCTTCTAACACGTCCATCTGTGGACGACCCATGTGATCCGAGTGAGCTGCTGCGTCCCCACTGCTTCCGGTCAGGTGAGCAATCAGGGCCCCTCTTCAGTCTGCTAAATCAGGATGAGAACACTTGCACAAAATAGGAAGAGGAAACTATTGGTTTGCTTGAAGACAGTGAAGCATCTTGCCATGAAGGATGAAAAGGTGTGTAGTACAGCAAAGCAATTAAATTCGAACAGGAAATTAGACATGGCTGTTCTTTGAAAAGCATGGGATGGTTTATTTGATTAGCCCTCCTCACACACTTGACCAAATGAATGAATTAAAGGCTTTAGCCTTCTGTTGATGGTGCGATTGGAGGTGAAAGGTAGGAGGTGGGGGTCTAGTTGGAGAAAGTAAAACATTGGGGGTGTACCCTTGAAAGGGGTATTGAGGTCCCTGGTTCATTCTCTCTCTTAGCCTCTCTCTCCTTCTCCCCCCACCTCCCGTGATAATCTTCCTGGCAAGATGTTTTACTTCTCCACTGACCCAAAGTGATGGATCTAAGGGACCATGGACCAACATTTTTCTCATTTTAAGTCGTTTATCTCAGGTATTTTGTCAGTGACAGAATGTTAGCATTGGCTCCATTCACCTGTTTTTCAGAAACCATCTGTGATAGTTAAGGTGTTGTCAACTTGATCTGTTTAGTAATCCACAGAAATCCCTTTCTGTTGGGTCTCTGGGGTGGCTTCCTGGAAGGATTAACTGAAGGAGGAAATCCTTCCCCCAGAGTGAGCCCTTCCCCCAGAGCAGGTGGCCCCTCTCAAAGGGGGACTTTACATAAGGAAGCTCTGGGTGAAAAGAGCTCCTTCCTTCTTCCCACTTGGCTGCTGGAATGCCGAGTGAAGACCAGAATCAACTGAAGACCCACATGGATCAAAACCCAGTGGCTTCTCAGGAAGCATCCAGGCCTTCAGTGCCGGATTGGGACTGCTAAGGCATCTGGCCACATGGACTGAGTAGCTACCCAATTCCTTGATTCTCAGGCTTGCAACTGCTATTGGACTACCATAAGATAATCCAATAAATTTCCTTTTTTAAAATAATTTGTTCTAGCAGTTCTGTTCCTCTAGAGAGCCCTGACTAATACAGCATCCTATAGCCTTCCATTTTCAGCTCCTCAGTCCTTCTGTATATCTAATGCAAGCTAGATCTCTTCACTTCTTTGACTCCTATTAATTCATACCTTCACAATATTAGCCATCAAGCAGGCAACTAAGGAATGTTCTAAACAAAGATGGCCTGTCCCTAAAAATAATTCAAATATTAGCACTTACTATTTCTTTCAACATTGCAAATATCACTGAAAATATCCACAAAACACTTATTTAATTATAAAGAAAAAATGTCACCTAACAATTGATTTCAAATAGTGGATTACAAAAATAACAATGATTTTATTATTTCTTGGGTTTTCTATAGGACAGAACTGTAGGAAGAATTCATAAGGTTGTGGCTTTAACTGGATGGTAAATGCAACCACCTAGGTAGAGCTGGACATGTTCTCCATAAGGCCTCTCTACATGGGCCAGTTTATGCATCTTCACAGCATTGTAGCCTCTGGGAAACTGGACTGCTTAAAGAGCAGCTGAGGGCTTCCTGCTGAGGACTCTAAGAGAGCCAAACGGAGCCTTTATCACCTTGGATAACTAGTCTCAGTGTCACTTCTGTGTCATCACAGGTACACTAAGCTTCAGGGCGAGGGAACATAGACTTATTTTTCAATCTAACAATGTCATAAAGATATACCTTGGTAGCACTGAGTGCAGCTTTTGAAACTATGAACTATTACATTTATTAAATACCTTATATATTTTTTTCTTTTTTTTAAATTATTTATTTATTTATTTATTTGAGAGCAACAGACACAGAGAGAAAGACAGATAGAGGGAGAGAGAGAGAATGGGCGCACCAGGGCTTCCAGCCACTGCAAACGAACTCCAGACGCATGCGCCCCCTTGTGCATCTGGCTAACGTGGGATTTGGGGAACTGAGCCTCGAACCGGGGTCCATAGGCTTCACAGGCGAGTGCTTAACCGCTAAGCCATCTCTCCAGCCCTAAATACCTTATATTTTTCTCAACTCTTACCAAGTAGCAATGCAAATTAATTCTGTGTTCTCTGATTTATGACCGTGATAAACCAACTTGTTTTAGTCAGTATTAATATTCGCAATTCTGTGGAATAATCTGACACGGATTTTTTTTTTCTTTATAAGATGAGTAGCATCATCAGACTGTCTCCAAGATAAAATAGATATAGCAAAAGAGGTTTCAATAAAGTTTGCTGAGGCTGCCAAGATGGCTCAGTAGTCAAAGAGAAATCCCTATGGAAACATGAGAGCCTGAGGGGGCCTTAGAGACTGCCCTGGTTTAATCCCAGTACCCACATAGACAACTGAGTGTGGCCATAGGCACTTGCAACTCCAGTCACATGACAGAGTAAATTCCTGAGAATTTTCTAAGCTTGTGAAAAAAATTTTTTTTAAAAAGTCAAAGTCTCCAGGATCAGTAAAAGACTGACTCAAATAAGAGCTTGCCAGTGAGCAAAGGAGCAGACAACCAACATTCCACTCTGGCTACCTCAGGCAAGAGCACTCAGCTCAGGGGGAGCATATTGGGTCCTGAATGGAGACATACACATGCATGCACCACACACACACACACACACTCATACACATATACATACGCACACACACAGCTTATTGATGCCACAAAGAGTAGAATCTGGGGGCAGAGCTACAGGAAGAGGATGTTGACCAAGGTATTTGTTTTTCTTCTGTGAGCAATGTATCACTTATGGCCTTAAAAAAGATATTTAAGCTTTCTAGATCTTTTGTTTGATATTGCATTTAAAAGTTTGTTTTTTAATCCGCTAAATTTATAATGTTGTGTTTTCACCCACTGAATCCTCCTTTACAGAGCAAACATGATATTGAAGAAAATTTTAAAAAGGCATTAAATGTAAGACCGGAACTGAGCTCCAAGTTCACTAGTTACTCCCAATTGTACTAGCTACTTAATCATCACAGTAAGATATCAAGATAACATCTAGAATAACATTAGAGAGACTGTGTAAAGGTAAATGGAAATTCAGCCAACATTTAGTGTATTTCAACCTCTGTAAAGATTCAGTCTTGACTTATATCCTGTTAACTTGGACTTGACATCCTTCATGTTTGAAAGATGTCAGCAGGCCCCTTTAGCAGCCTTCCTTGGTTCACACAGGACATAACAAACTACACAAGCATGGTCCACCCCACTTTATTGTAGCACACCCCACTGAGTGTCCTTTGCACATTTTATCTCTTCCCAGTCATCCTGAAATTAGGTGTACACATTTATAAAATTATCTCCTAATTGTCCAGATACTAAGATAAACTATTTGGGAGATGATATGTCAACACACAACTGCCTCAATTAATATAGGCAGTATCATTTTATAAAATCAAATAATTCAAATATTAGCACTTACTATTTCTTTCAACATTGCAAATATCACTGAAAATATCCACAAAACACTTTAATTATAAAGAAAAATGTCACCTAACAATTGATTTCAAATAGTGGATTACGAAAATAACAATGATTTTATTATTTCTTGGGTTTTCTATAGGACAGAACTGTAGAAAGAATTCATAAGGTTGCGGCTTTAACTGGATGGTAAATGCAACCACCTAGGTAGAGCTGGACATGTTCTCCATAAGGCCTCTCTACATGGGCCAGTTTATGCTTCTTCACAGCATTGTAGCCTATATAAAATACTATATAAAATAAAAATGTAATCAAAATACAAGGTAACAAGTTTACATGAGATTGGAAAAGTTTCTGTACCTTAGCCACCTTAAATACTCAAAGCAGAAGTTTTTGGAATATGATTTAACAATGGCATGATATTTATGTTTTTTACTTAAAGAGCATGTGTCAAGTTTATTCTACCACCAACACAAATACACATCACTCTGAAGGTGGAGTTATCACACTGTTATAATTGTTTCTTGGAATTAAAATTTATAAGCCTTCATTGTAATTGTGTAGCTATCAATTATACTGATAATTTTCTAGGGAGAATAACAGTTATTAGTACAAAAAAGAGAAAATTTGAATTTGTCATTAACTAGAGAGGAGGTTTTAGAAAGTATCAAATAATATCTTCCAAAACCACTTTGCAGGCAGAAGCTTTTTCCAGCAACCTCTTAAGAACTGCAAAACATTTAAAATAAATATATTTTGTTATAAAACTCCTCTGAATTTTCCAAGTGTAAAACTATACCTCAACAAACAATAACAACTTGATTTTACCTCCTAAAAAGACTATAATAGAAATTACCATAGTTTGCATGCTTTGGTTAAGTAACTACATACCTAACCAATAGTATATAAATGGAGGAACATATATCTGGTAAATTTGAAATAATAAAAATGAGACATTTGTCTTACTGTAAGAATGAAAGTAAGATGTGTAAGAACTGGCAAAGGCATCATTGTACAAGAAAAACTTTGGTCAATCACACTCAAGTGTGCTCTCATGAGTGTTTAATATTGAATTTAAAACATTAAAAAGTCAAGAATGAAGGAACAAAATATTGATTTTTTTTTCTTGGAAGTCTTAGTTGAAAAATAAGCAAGTTAGATCCGATGTCTGTAATGATCACTTTCTTATCTGTTATCTCCCCAGCTCAAAATATTTCCCTTCCTTGGTAACTACCCTTTTCCTCATTATCTGATAAGGAATATGACCACAGAGAGTTGTCTGCCAACACCCAAGTTTCATCCAACATTGTTTCGGGGCAACATCCAGTTCCATAGCCAAATTGGAAAGGCAGGGTCATTTTTCTGGGAATTATGATTGGAAGTAAAGCCAGATTATTTTTCCTCTGGATAGTTCAACAGTTCCCACTGGGACAGAAAAGTCTCAAGAACAAGTGAAAAGAGTGAGCAAATATTCTGAAGATACAGGCCAAAGAGAAGCCATCAGAACCACAGAACCGCAGTGGCAGTTCTGCCCCGTTTCCCTGAAGTGTGGCTTGAGTCCAGAGCACCGGTTCCATGAAGCACTCCAGCCCTCCTTGGAAAAATATCCCCATCTTTTCCTAACTCTTGAATTTCTATGGTTTTCAAATAGAATTTTCCTGAATAAAATTGGCTACCAGAATAAATTCCAATAGGAATATAGTATAAATTTTAAAATGAAGCAAATGCAACTATAAAAATGCTAGTGAACATTTTAATTCATCCCAAGAAGGCAAAAAGTACCCTAATTATAAAATTTCTATGATAATAAAGAGAAAAACTATTTAGAAGTTCATACATATAACATTCTTTAATTTATAAACAAGTAAGAAATGGGGTAAATGCCTATACTGAATATAACATGACCATATAAAGACTTATTTGCATTTTAATGTAAAAAATCCAAATAAAAAGAAATATATACTGACATGCTTAAAATCAGACAACGTTTATGAACAGACAAGTCAAAAAAGTAGTTTTAAATGGTACTTTAATGGGATAGAAAACTCCAGAAGTGTAAAAAAATGTTTTCCTATGTAAAACGCATGCTTCTTAGGTCATTATGAAGCTCATATTTGCTAGGAGGCTGGTAGTGCTGTCTGGAAATTAATTTCCAATATATATAAATATATGCAATTATAATGCATGTGAATTTGAGCCAGGGTTTTGTGGGTTTTTTTTTTTTTTTTTTTTTTTTTTTTGAGGTAGGGTCTCACTCTGGCCCAAACTGACCTGGAATTCACTATGGAGTCTCAGGGTGGCCTTGAACTCATGTCCTCATGTCGATCCTCCTACCTCTGCCTCCTGAGTGCTGGGATTAAAGGCGTGCGCCACCACGCCCGGCTTTGAGCCAGGGTTTTAAAGCTGCATTTCTACTCACAAATGTAAGGCCCAAGTCAACTGCAATAATGAGATAGGGATGAATCAGCTAGGTGAAAATGCTGACAATTATATTGGATCTCAAATCTCAACTGAGTCACCAGGAAATTCTCATTCTCTCACTCTCTCTCTGTCTCTCTCTCTCTCTCTCTTTCTTTTTTTCTTCCCCTTTTTCTCTGTTGTTCCAGCTAACAGCTGTGACAGTTTTTTCCCAGATGGTGGATTTTCTTCTATGTGCAGCAGGCTGACATTCTACCAGCTTAACAAGCTGCCAGAAATAAAAGGGCTTCAACTTCCAAATGATTTTTAGTAATATCCTGAGATTATACCTCATGTTGTCATTTTGGCATGGTGTAAGTCCCCTGTTCCTCTCTAAAACAGTTACTATGGGCAGAGGATAGATTCAGGTCCCTTAACAAAGAGCCTTATATGGTTTTGTCTTGCCTGAATCAAGGCCTGAGTCACTGAGATGGCACATAGGGAGGGGAAAAATCCAGGAAGAATTGTGTACACAAAGACAATACATGTTACCACATTCCCTTATCCAGCAATTTAATTTTTCTGAATACTATCTAAGAAAATGGTTAGAAATAAAGTGGAGATTATAGTATATGCTTTCTAATGACAGCCATATTTTATTACACAAAAATGAAATCACAGAAAATTGGTTAAAGTTGAATAATAAAATATATTATCATAAAATTATTTACTACTATGTAATATATGTTATATTACATTTAGGTTGAGCATCTCTCATCTGAAATACTTTGGAAGTGAGGCATGCTGACTTGGGGTTGCTATTGGACACTGGGATATTTACATATCCATAATGCATGATATTCACATATTGTGATGGTGTGAAAGTATTTTATGCAATATTTTCAGTGTTCTTTTGCTTTAGTTGCAACATGAAGTTTGGTGTGAAATTTTCCACATGTGCCATCTGGTCTTAATTAATTTTTTTTTTTCAGATTTTGGATTGGGTTTCTCAACCTGCATATGATAATGAACTCATGTATAGATATATGAATGTCAATAATGTTCCCATATTATTATGAACTTGTATCTTAAAGACATATATATTGCATACATAAGAGGTAGATATATATGCATATCTACCATGGAACAATTTTACATAGAGGAAAACACACTATAGTCTGTTGTAAGAGAAGACCAGCTCAAATAATCTGAGCTTGGTATTCATTTGTTTACCTGAGTAAAGAAACTTTGAAAGGAAACATCCCATAGTGACACCCTAGGGACTGTATTCTCGTGCAGACAGAGCAGGGAGGATTTTAGATAAAATTCTGCTACAGAATTAAAAAGGCAGGAATTTGTTAGATAATTACTTCTGTACTCAACACCTACTATGCTTAGACAACCCAGATTGATGGAACATTAATAGAGGGCAGGCTGAACCCTTGAAACTTAAACATGACTTGAAAATAATTGACATTGAGTACCTACATATATAAAGTGGCAATATAACAATGTCAGCTATGTTCATCTAACATGACTATAATGAGTCAGATATCACAAGTAAAAATCTTCAGAACTATACAGTGCTATGAGACTATTAGCACTAACATCGTGCCTGTATACTCCCCATAATTAGCATGTTAATGACTCAAACATGAATAATTAGCAATTCTCACTGACCAACAGTTGCCTGTCTTCCTGTGGACTTAAATTTTAAGTTTATAATTGAGTATGGTAACAACTAATTGTTTCATTTTTTAAAAAAATCTTTAAAAAATTTTTATTTGCTTATCTGAGAGAGAGAATGGATGCACCAGAACCTCCAGCCAATGCAAATTCTAGATGCAGGTGACATCTTGTGCATCTGGCTTATGTGGGTCCTGGCAAATTGAACCTTGGTCCTTAGGCATCACAGGCAAGTGCCTTAACCACTAAGCAATCTCTCCAGCCCTATTTGTTATATTTTAAGTGAATTAAATCTACATGATTGAACTTCTATTCATGCCTAGTACATGGAAGTTAAGTCATGTGCTCTTGGCTATATCTCACCTTTTATTCATCTATATACTGTGCTTGATAGAAATCAAATTGAGGAGAAATAAATAGGTGGTATACAAGAACCCTTTCACTTTGGGTTTTCTTGGAAAGGTAAATCCCTTCCACAGAGAAAGGTATGTTTGTGGTTTGTGCTATACCAATGGCCAACTCTGTGGCTTTGCAGAATGAACTCTCTTTTCCTAGAATTATGGAAGAGGATAGCATATGGTGCTATTACCCCAATGAACTCTAGGCATAGAGAGTTTTACATAAAGCTTCCCAACCTACTTGTGTGCAGATTTTTCCCCTAAGAAACCTGAGAGGGTTCAACATAGTTGAATTTCATATGGAGTCATCCACTGGCATATGTTGCCAGCAGCCTTCCCACAGGTGGTCATAATATCTAAGTTTAGCTCAATAAAGGTTAGATCAAAAATGACAAAAGAAACTGAATTTAAAGGCTAAGTCTTTCCCTCTCATCCACATAAAATCCAGACTACTACTATAGCCCTATAGATGTTTCACACCCAAGCTCTGCCCTTGTTCCCCAGCAATCTCATGGGAAGTGTGCATAGAATACAAGTTCACCAGAGGCCATGTTTCCCAGTTCTTGCCTTGATCTTGTAGCAAACCTTCAATGCTCAAGAAAATAAAAAGCCTATTTTTTTTAATCCAAGTTACTACAGTCTGTCTAAAATCTTGGGCAGCTGAGAAACTAGCCTATCCCCACAGGGTAGGAATGTATTAACCACTCTATAAAAGTTATTTTTAAAGTTTTACTTAAGGAACAGCAGCTGGAGAATAAAGAAAAGAAAGAAGAAACAGGATTCCTTTGTATTCAGGCCATAACCTTCTCACACCAATCTCTCACAGCTTGTTGTGGGAACTGTAGCCTTTAAATATTTTGGTTGAACCCCCAAAACTGGAAATGGGAGAACCCAGAGATTAAACAAACTGGAAATGCAGACTAACGTCATTGGGTCAAGACACTTGTAGGTTGTCTTGCATTCAAGGAAAATGACAAAAAACTCAAAACCCTTTCATTGGTTTGGCAGTAATTACCAGAAAAAGTTAATAGACATTAGCATGCCATCATGTATAATGAGATCAATGCCATTACCAAATTGTTTCCAATGAGTGCACTTTAAATATTAGTGATGGGAGGCTTTCTAACAGCTCCTTTCCTGTGGGTCATTTAAGTCATGTGGAAAATGATTAGTAAACTGAAAAACCCTGAAATACATCCATATGCACACAGTCTACATTTCACTACTCTTAAATATGACAAAAAAAATTAAGTTACTTTTCATTTCTAGTTTAGTTCTCCTTGACTTAAAATAAATAACTGCTATAACTTGTATTTTTTTTTATTTTTAAGAAAATGCATCCAGGTGAAAATTTGTCCCTACTCAGAATACTCAGCAAGATATTTAAGAGTATTTGTTGTGTGTGTGTGTGTGTGTGTGTGTGTGTGTGTGTGTGTGTGTGTGTGTCTCAGCAAATGGGATAGAAAGTTCTATGAAGCTCTGATGATGTGTGAAATGTCACACTCAATGAAAGAGCTTGAGAAAGGACCTACCTTAGAAATGGGTAGAACTCTAACCAGAGTTTAAAAAGTAGAAGCATAAATAGGGTCAAAAAGAAAAAAAAAAAAAACTGATGTGTGCATAAAAAAAAGTAACTATTCACTCCAGAGCTTGAGGTGAGCAAAGATTTCAATGGAAAATGGGCTTCAGGCCTAGTTCTGCACTTGCTAGCTCTGTGACCTTTTACCAAGTTACATAATTGCTCCAAGTGTATATTCATGTTTAAAACTAAATTCCTAATAAGAATGCTGTGAGGATAAGTTTTTGTGTACAATATAGCTATCATCATGACTAGCATTTAGGGAATGCTTAACAACTAATGCCAAGGAGGGAAGAAGAAAAAGAAGGGAGAAAATTAAGGAAAGGAGGGAGGGAAGGAAAGTAGAAATCAAGGAAGAGTTAGAAAGGAAGGAAGAAAAAAGAAAGAAAGACAAGAAGGGAGAAAAGAAAAATAGCTAAGATTTCTAAAATATCTACTTAGAAATATTTTAAATCCATTTTCATGCAAACATGAGACATGAAGAAAACACTATGAAATAAACAAGTTAGAGAATGAAAATTCAGAAGTGTGTGTGTGTGTGTGTGTGTGTGTGTGTGTTTGCGGAATAAGAAAAGATATAAAGTCACATAAGGAAATGAGATAGCACATATGGTCAGATTTGGGTCTCACTAAGCTTTGTGTGAATTTAAACACTTACTGGAACTCTTTTTAGTGAGAAAAAAGTCTTCCTTCAAGAAATATTCTGAAAAATAAAAATGAGTAGGTGATAGGGCACAAGGGAGATACAGTGGTAATTATGATAGAATAAACAGAATATGAGGAGTGAAAGAATCAGAAAGAAATGCCTCAGGAATTTTGTCATTTCCATTCAGCCTTGGTCTCACCATAGGAGAAAGAAGCCGGATCATACATTGGAGATATAAAATGACGGGTGGTATCTGGGCCTCGTGATCTTAGTGCTTCACTTCAGACCATAAAGCAAAGTACTGAAAATATGGTACCATACACAGTGTTAGAGTTAAGTGAGTTTTGTTTTACTGAATTATTTCTCAGAGATGAATTATTTGAAACTAAAAAGAAAACAGCAGGAAGGAAAGATGCGGAATGAATGTCATACCCCAGCATGTATGACAATCAAGAGCATACAGTCAGTCAGTCTTCACACAAAAAGATACATTTTTAGCCAAGGATGTCAATGGTGACATACACACTTTTCTTAAGTGGACAGGGAAGGCACTGAGAGAGAATGCATCTTCTGCTTCACAGGGTTCCTGAAGTGATGTCTCTCAAAGCTACACCCACCACAAGTAGAATATTGCTGCAGTGGTTATTTCTTAACTGATGTGACCAACATCTCCTAGAAACTTCCAGCAGAGGTAAACTTTATCTTACTTCTAGTCATGGTTTCAGAAGGTTTCAGCCCATCATGGCAGGAAGTCATGTCAGAGCAGCTCTGTTCATGGCATCAGGAATGTGTGATGCTGGCTGTTCACATTACAGCACACCTGAAGGAGGAGAAAGCACAACAGAAACCAGGAACCCTGGAAAAACTTTAAGGGCCCACCATCATAATCTATCTTGTTCATCTAGGCTTTGAACCTCCAAACCTCTCACATTCTCGCAAAATAGCAGCTGAGGGACAAGTGATCAAAAATAACTGGGAGATATTTCAGATTCAAACCACACATTCTACCTATGACATCTGGGACTCATGGTCATCCCATAATGTAAAATACATTTTATCCAACTCTAACAGTACACACAATCTTAGCAATTCAGCTGCTGCTCAAAATTGTAAAGTTCATGAGCTGGAGAGAGGTGGCTTAGCAAGTTAAGGCACTTGACTATAAAGCCTAAGGATATAGGTCCCATTCCCCAGGACCCACATAAGCCAGATGCACAAAGTGGCACATATATCTAAAGTTTGTTTGCAGAGGCTGAAGGCCTTAGCACACCCATTCCTTCTCACTCTCTTTCTCTCTTTCTCTTTCTCTCTCTCGCTTTCCCTCTCTCCCACTTTGTCTCTTTTTCTCAAATAAATAATGAAAAATAATATTAAATTAAAAATAATTTTTAAAAATTCTAAAGTTCAAAATCGTTTCTGAGACTCAAGGCAATCTCTCAGCTGTGAGCCCCTGTCAAATGAAAATTCAAGTTACGTACTTCCAATATAAACTGGTATTAAAAATTCTCCACTAAAATCAAGGACAAGACAAGGGTGTCCACTGTCCCCACTTTTATTTAATATAGTTTTGGAAGTCTTAGCCATAGCAATAAGGCAAGAGACACACATAAAAGGGATACAAATTGGAAAGGAAGAAATCAAGTTATCATTATTTGCAGATGACATGTCTATACATAAAGGACCCTAAAGACTCTACTAGCAAGCTGTTAGAGCTGATCAAAACCTACAGCAATGTAGCAGGATACAAAATAAATACACAGAAATCAGTAGCCTTCATATATGCTAACAACAAACACACAGAGGATGAAATCAGAGAATCACTCCCATTCACAATTGCATCAAAAAAAATAAATAAATAAAGTACCTTGGAATAAACCTAACCAAGGAAGTAAAGAATCTATACAATGAGAACTTTAAAACACTCAAGCAAGAAATTGCAGAAGACACTAGAAAGTGGAGAAACATCCCTTGTTCCTGGATTGGAAGAATCAATATTGTGAAAATGGCAATCTTACCTAAAGCAATCTACACATTTAATGCAATCCCTATCAAAATTCCAAAGGCTTTCTTCATGGAAATAGAAAAAACAATCCAAAAATTCATTTGGAATCACAAAAAACCTCGAATATCTAAAATAATACTGAGCAACAAAAAAGAGGCTGGTGGTATCACCATACCTGATTTTAACCTATACTACAGAGCCATAGTAACAAAAACAGCATGGTACTGGCACAAAAACAGACATGTAGATCAGTGGAACAGAATAGAGGACCCAGATGTAAGCCCAAGTAGCTATAGCCACCTGATATTCGATAAAAATGCCAAAAATACTCATTGGATAATAGACAGCCTCTTTAGTACATGGTGTTTTGAAAACTGGATATATATCTGCAGAAAGATGAAAATAGATTCTTCTCTCTCACCATGCACAAGAATTAAGTCCAAATGGATTAAAGACCTTAACATCAGACCAGAAACTCTGAAACTGCTAGAGGAAAAAGTAGGGGAAACCCTTCAACATATTGGTCTTGGCAAAGACTTTCTGAATACAACCCCAATTGCTCAGGCAATAAAAGCACAGATTAACCACTGGGACCTAATGAAATTACAAAGATTTTGCACCACAAAGGACACAGTGAAAAAAGCAAAGAGGCAACCTACAGAATGGGAAAAAATTTTCGCCAGCTATATATCTGATAGAGGATTAATATCTAGGATATACAAAGAACTCAAAAAGTTAAATAATAAGGAATCAAACAAGCCAATCAAAAAAATGGGCTATGGAGCTAAATAGAGAGTTCTCAAAGGAAGAAATACGAATGGCATATAAGCATCTAAAAAAATGTTCTACGTCACTAGTCATCAGGGAAATGCAGATTAAAACTACATTGAGATTCCATCTCACTCCTGTCAGATTGGCCACCATCATGAAAACAAATGATCATAAATGTTTGCGGGGATGTGGAAAAAAAGGAACCCTTCTGCACTGCTGGTGGGAATGCAATCTGGTCCAGCCATTGTGGAAAACAGTGTGAAGGTTCCTAAAACAGCTAGAGA
The DNA here is from genome assembly GCF_020740685.1 of Jaculus jaculus. Classification (NCBI taxonomy): domain Eukaryota; kingdom Metazoa; phylum Chordata; class Mammalia; order Rodentia; family Dipodidae; genus Jaculus; species Jaculus jaculus. Next base: position 32,260,255 of record NC_059117.1, on the reverse strand, counting down.
TTGATCTACCATATGACCCAGCTATAGCACTCCTAGGCATATATCCAAAGGACTCATCTCATTTCCTTAGAAGTACGTGCTCAACCATGTTTATTGCTGCTCAACTTATAATAGCTGGGAAATGGAACCAGCCTAGATGTCCCTCAACAGATGAGTGGATAATAAAGATGTGGCACATTTATACAATGGAGTTCTACTCAGCGGTAAAGAAAAATGAAGTTATGAAATTTGCAGAAAAATGGGTGGACCTGGAATGTATTATACTAAGTGAGGTAACCCAGGCCCAGAAAGCCAAGCGCCACATGTTCTCTCTCATATGTGGATCCTAGCTACAGATGACTGGGCTTCTGCGTGAGAATGAAAATACTTAGTAGCAGAGGCCAGTAAGTTAAAAAGGAGACATAAAGGGTAGAGAAAGGAAGGGAGAAGGAGGATACTTAATAGGTTGATATTGTATATATGTAACTACAATGATTGTAATGGGGAGGTAATATGATGGAGAATGGAATTTCAAATGGGAAAGTGTGGGGGTGGGGAGGGAGGGAATTACCATGGGATATATTTTATAATCATGGAAAATGTTAATAAAATTTTTTTTAAAAAAATTCTCATTCCAGGGTTGGAGGGATGGCTTAGCAGTTAAGGCGTTTGCCTGCAAGGCCAAAAGACCCAGGTTCAATTCTCCAGGACCCACATTAGCCAGATGCACAAGAAGGTGCAAGTGTCTGGAGTTCATTTGCAGTGGCTGGAAACCCTGGTGTGTCCATTTTCTTTCTCTCTCTCCCTCTTTCTCTGTCAAATAAATAAATAAATAAATAAATAAATAAATAAATAAATAAATAAATACATAAATACATACATAAATAAATTTTTAAAAATCTCATTCCAAAAGGTATAAATGGGGACATTAAAATAACATAGGGACCAAAGAAAACTGGAACTCTGCAGGGCCAGTGTTAACTCCTGTAACTCTATAGCTGGCACCTGTGCTGTGTGGTGTCATCATTAGTCTTGGACAATCCTGCCCCTATAGTCTTGTGCCCTTTTGGCCCACTGAACTCTCTCTTTTTCTCTCTCCCTCTCCCCCTCCCCCCTCTCTGGACACTCTGCCTACAGCATTGATTAGTGGTCATCCCATATTCCTGTCATTTCCAACATCCTGAGATCACTAGAGCTTAGGGTTTTGCCTCTCAGCTCCATATATTGCCCTGCCAGGAGCTCCCTAGGGAATCTGACGCTGCTACACATTGCCTTGCATCCCAGGCTTGTTTTCAGGAATTGTGGTAGAAGCCACTATAACCCCTTAAGGCTTGCATTGCACACACCAGAAACACCAGCTCAATGTGAACAATGACAAGCTCTGCTGCCAGCAGGAGCAGTGCCTGAGTCCCTTGGAACATGGCTGCAATAGACTCTGAGTGCCTGGGCAGCAGAACACAGGAAAACACTTCTCTAGGCAGTCCAGAGAGAACTGGGTACCCTAGAGACATTCTGTTACTAAGGAAAGCCTTGCAAATGAGTTTTCCCTTTCATATTCTGAAGTCTGGTCTGTAGTGTTAGGGCTTCAGCAATTTCTCAAATGCCCTCAAGTGCCTTTCCTATTGTTCAAATGCAAAGTTCTTTATTCCTTCTCTTCTTCCCTCTCTCCTTTCATTCTCTATTTCCTTTCTTCCTTCTTACTTTTCTCCTTCCTTCCTTCCTTCCTTTTCTCTGAAGATTAGCCTGACATTTTACCCTTTCATCTAGTACAATGTCAAGCGATCTAAAAAACAAAACAAATAAAAAAAAAATAGATACACCAAACTGAAACTGTTCTTCTTTTTGTTTCCAACAGACTCAATTTAAAGCAAGAAAGATTTGTTTGGGCTGTTGGCATCAAGAAGATTTAAGTCCATCATGGCTGAGAAGACACAGTAGAGCAACTGAATTTGTGGTGATGGAAACAGGCTTCAGTGACTGCTTACAGGAAGTAGACCAAGAAGCATAGTAAGTGTGACAGGGGTCAGTATCATCATAAGATCCAAAGGCCATTCCCTAGTGACCTACTTCTACCAGCTAGGCTCCACTTTCTAAAGGTTCCATAGTCTCCAAAAATAGTCCCACAACTGGGAGACCAAATGTTCAAAAAAGAACCTCTACAGAACATTTCAGGCTCAAACCATAACAGCTGCCAATAGCTAAATAGTCTTAACTGACCCCAGTTCGAGGCTCGGTTCCCCAGGTCCCATGTTAGCCAGATGCACAAGGGGGCCCACGCGTCTGGAGTTCATTTGCAGGGGCTGGAAGCCCTGGCGCACCCATTCTCTCTCTCTCCCTCTATCTGTCTTTCTCTCTGTGTCTGTCGCTCTCAAATAAATAAATAAAAAATTAAAAAATTAAAAAAATAAATAGTCTTAACTATTAGTGACAGCACTGTTGTTGAAAGTGGCTGATGATCTTAAAATATGAATGGAGAGGAAAGAAGAAGGCTAGACCAGGAGAATTTGAAGTTCATAGAAGCAAGCTTTAGTACATCAGTGATCAGGTAGTACACAGGAATGAAATGAGGAGGAGGAAAAAAAAAATAGCAACACAGGAGATCTAATTCAGTTGGTTGCTTCCTCACTTTTTTGTATATAGATAATATAGAGATAGTTACATAGATAGATGATAGTAGAAGATATAGTTATAGGGAGATGATAGAAATAAATAGATGAAAAAAATGAAAAAAAGAGAAATAAATAGATGATGAGATAGATAGATAAATAGATAGATAGATAGATAGATAGATAGATAGATAGATAGATGATAGATATGATAGAGATATGGACAGTATCCTAGACCTGAACTCAACCAGAGAATATAAAACAAGGCATGGACATAGGATGGAGAGCCAATGTGAAGAAAGGTTTTAGTGGAAGGGAGAGAGAAAAGAGAGGATAAGGAGGTGAAATCAAAGTGCATTATATGCACGCATGAAATGGTGAAAAGTAAAAACGAGTGGAGAGAGAGGGCCAGGCATGGTGGTGCACACCTTTAATCCCAGCACACAGGAGGCAGAGGTAGGAGGATCACTGTGAGCTTGAGGCCACCCTGAGATGACATAGTGAATTCCAGGTCAGCCTAGGCTAGAGTGAGACCCTACCTCAAAAAAACAAAAAACAAAAACAAAAAGAAAAAAGAATGGAGAGAAAGAAAAGTGTCCTGTATTTTGAAAAATTCCAAGATTACTAATGCGCAAAATTCAGAATAGAATGCATGGAAATTTCAAACGAGAATGAAAAGATTCCTGTTTCCAAATACTTGGAGAGAATATGACCGCTTAGGTGAGGGGAATCAAAACTACTGTAGGATCAGTCTGAAGGCACTCATTGTAATCAAGAGAAGTAGAGGAGGGACTCACAGTCTAGGCCATCATTTGACTGACACACAAGAAGTCTGGTAAGGAGCTATTATTTCCAGAAACAAAAAGCCTTTGGTCTATCTAGGCTCATATACCACCCCAGCACCCCACTATTTTTTACTCATGTTGCAAAAGTCAGAGGACCCATTGCAAAACCACATCTTTTCAATTAAAATGAAATAACAATTACACAGGTGGTATAGACAGCTTGACAAAACCTTAAACACCATCAGTTTAAAAAAATACAAAATTAATATTTGGAGGAAAGCATTGCCACTGAATCTCTCAATAGGTGATAAAGCCACCAACTTGGGATCAAAGAGTGTTGGGCTTCATCTTTCCACCTAAGAGCTCTGTGTTATGTCTTGGGATACTATAAATTTAATTTGTTTTTGCTCTCAATCTCATGTGTTATTTTAAAAACTGCTGAGACTTAAAGTGGTGCGGATGAAGCTGATGGAAATTGTCGGTGGATAAAATACATATTTTTATTAAGCCACTTCACTCCTGGCAACTGCTCTGGCGGTGTGGTGGTGAAAGCATTCTTGTAAATGCCAACATTCCACTGATGCTTGAATGTTGGCGCTTTTCACAAATAACTGCGAGCTCTGAAGTTGAATCTGTGTGAATTACCTATCTCCTGCCTGGACCACTGCCTAATATCAAGATAGACAGAATAAAATAAAATTATCAAATCTCAAAATGACAATTGAGATTTATAGGTACATTTCATGTTTATATTCTTCTCATACCTCATAAAACTTTAGTGGGGAATAGCTATAAATCTTCAATTAATGAAAATTTAGTCCCTTCATTTAGTTAGGTCACTAGCTAGCTATAGTTAATTCTAGTAAATTCTGTCATTCCCAGGTAATTGTCCTGCTCTTGCTGAGTTATTTTTTTTTATTTATTTATTTTTATTTTTTGGCCATTAACTTCCTTTAAAATGTCATGGAGTAGCATGGTGGTATGTGTGACTCTAACACCAGCCTGTATCCTTGCATCTAGAATTTGGTCCTTCTGTGCAAATGAACAGACTGTGTCATCCTCTTTTACTAACTGTTTATCTCCTAGAGCTGGTGCTTTCTCCAGATTATGATAACTAAGGAGTTTATAATACTAATACACATTCTTGAGTAACTTTGTAGATGCTACAAGTTTGCATATCTTTCCAAAGTTTAAAGGAAATTATATATCTAACTTCTTTCCATTTTTAATTTTGTTGTTATATCATATGTCTAATGTTTAAAAACCTGGGTGTTTGGAGATAAGTTAGGGGATTTTAAACCTATTATCTGTCAATATTTCCTGATACTATTTTTTATTCATGTTTTGGGGACACATATTTGTTGAGGTTAGTGCTATGCTAGTGACTCTGACTTTTGCTATGGATATTCATGTGGGAATAGCGCTCAGAATATATTGTGCAACTTGCCATCTCTGGGGCTATGAGGTGTAGAGAGCTAAAAGTACTCTAATAGTACCAGGCAATTTTTCTCTGGAAAATTTCAGGGAGGTGATCTTTGTTGGGGGGTACCTTGTCAAAGTGATCAGGACTCAGCCCCACAGACAAGCCACATGGAAATTGTACTGATAATTTTTTTTAATTAATCAGTTTTCTATTCAGCAAATACAGTCAGTTTGGTACCATTATTAAGCTCAACCGTGACCTACCCCCTCACAGTGGCCCCTCCTTGTTGAGGTATAGGGTCATGCATTGTGGAGTTAGCCCACAGTTATGGGTAGGATAAATGTCTCTGCATATCATGACCCAACATGTGGCTCTGACATTCTTTCCACCCTCTCTTCTGCAAAATTTCCCTGAGCCATGTTGGGTTCATTTTTGGTCTGCTTCAATGATGAGGTGTTGGGGACATCTGGGTCTCTGGCTCTCTGATTTGGTAGGAGTTGATTTTTCTCTGTTTTGGTCTCCTTCACCCTTGTGCTGGTACCCGGCCCACCAGGAAAGCAGCACCCTTGCTTGTTTCACCAATTTTTCTTAGTTTCAGCCCTTTTCAGGTACGATGGGGTATCTCTCTCCTTAGGATATACATCTATCTGAAAAAGAGAAGCAGATTCTCCAAAGGAAAGTAAGTTAGCACCAGGAAAAATGAGATAACCTTACTTTTTTTTTAATAGAGAAGTTAATAGGTGTAGGCCCTCTTGTAGCCCGCGATTGATGGTAGCTTAATATTGGAGAGTGGGCTTATGTTTGGATATGGTTCTGACTAGTTTCCCAGCTCCAGGTATGGGTCCCATACCACTGAGGGGATCAGTTAGCCAAATCAAGAGCAGCTGGTTCCCCACCATGGCTGTGTGCCACTATTGCACTTGTGTGGGCATCACAACAGGTTACTTGCTGCTAAGTAGGTTAGACCATAAGTTGCTTGGACAGATATTGGTCATTTTCCCCCAGTCGCCCATGTAGCACCTTCTGGCACTAGATGTGCTGACTGTCTGGGGACTGACTCTCTTCCAGCTTCCAGCCATGCCATCCCATTTTACTTGTCGACCACATAAGGTGTCTTCAGCAGTAGGGTCTTACCACTAACCTTTGGTGGGTTATGAAGTACTCAGACAGAAAACTGTCTTTCTTTTAGGAAACCTTGTAGGTCTCTCTGATCAAAAGCTCCTTGTGGATGATAGACTCATGCTGGTCCTGGGAGTTATAGGTCAGTGCCCACTAAGAAAAGGAAGAAAAAGATAACTAATATAAAAGAGTTAGGGAGAAGGGGGTGGGGATGCTGTAGAAGATTAAAGTCGGTCTTCATCATACTCTCTCCAGTGTCTTCTGGTTCAGGTGTTCCCTCTAAGGGCTTGGTGAAGGAAGGTTCAGCTATTTGTTCTGCCTTTTAGGAAGTAGAATTTTATGGTACCATTACGGTTTGGGTCTAGATTTGTGTTTCCCACTCCCTCTGTATATCTACACAATGGATTCTATACAGCAGTAAGAAAAAAATGACACAATGAAATTTGAGGAAAAATGGTTGAACCTGGAACAGATCATTCTCAGTGAACTTACCGAATCACAGAAAAAAAAAAAAAAAATCACCACATAGTCTCACTCATCTACAGCACCTAACCTCATATTATTTTTTAAAGGCATCAGCTTTCTCCATCACTGATTCCTTTAGGAAGGATAACACCTGCTTTCTCCTGAAGAAAAGAATGAGTAATTAAATGAGAAGAGTCACAAATAAACATAAGTGTACTAATAAACATGCATTTGAAAATGCATCTAATTTCATCTCCTAATATGTTTCATTCCATTTACTTCTTCATATTGGTAAATATCCCAAGTGAAAAGACAAAATCTTTCAACACGCCCCTTCAGAGGCAATCATACTTTTGTTAGTTTTAAAAGTATTTAATTGATAAACCAGATACTTGCTCTATGACATATTCAAAAAAGACAGATATCAATAAATTTATGCATCACCCAATTTGCAAATTCTCACTACTACACAAGAGCCTTTTGCTTGTTTTTATGAAATGGCTGTACTCTTATATCCCTTCTTCCCAGCCCTTTTCTACTGAGGGCCCCTATTTGTGAGGCTATTGGTATTCATTGTAGGGTCCTAAAGGGAATTGGTCAGTCTCTGATGGAGAGATGATGCCTTAGGCTACTCCCACCAACCCTGAGGCCCTTAAAATCTTTCTGCCTCTTCTTCCACAATATTCCCTGAGCTTTGGAGGGCAAGATAGAGATCTGATTCATTGTTGAGTTGTCTGTAGAATCTAAATCTCTATTCCCATGAGGTTTGAGTGATCACAGTGTCTGTCACCATATCTCTGGAACTGTTCTCCAGGCTAGCTGTGAAAGCAGTACTCAGTCCTGTGTCACCACTTCCTCTGCAATGTCTCCTGGAGGTGATCTGTCTCATGGCAGGCAGTTGGCACTGTATTCTTGATGTACTTACATAACCTGAATCTCCCTAGTTCCCCACCATCTTTAAGATAAAACAGAATCTCCAACCAAACGTGAGATAAGCTTAGATTGAAGAGGATAAACATTGTTATTAGAAAGACTTATTGATGTGTATGCCCACTTTTCTTAGCTAAAGAACAGTAGAGGTTCTCTCTGGAGTCTAGTGGTTTCCTATCATAGGGAATGTGGCTTGGTTCCCAGTACTAAATATGAGTTCCCCTCACTGAACAGGTTTCATGTCTAATATGTGAGCAGTTGGTTACCTGCATTGTCTGTGTGCCAGTGTTGCACAGATGTGTATTTCTTCCCCAGTTGATTGATTTTGTATTTAGCAAAATCTCTTGATCATTCACTGGGTTGCCAAAGGTTATGCCCCAGCAGCTCCCATAGTACTTCACAGCACTATGAGGGCAAACCAGGATTGAACTGGTTTCCCTCTCAGTTCAAGCAATGGTTTCTTGATGTGACCACAAGCTGTGGTGTCTTCAGAAATATGGTCTTACCTTTTAGATCTGGCAGGTACCCAAGTGCTTTGGCAATGGCCTGCATTATTTTAGGGATGTCATGTGTCCTCTGACCGACAGATCACTGTAGAGGGAGGCCAATTCTGGCCTGGATTTATCAGAAAAATCTCATGGTTTTAAGGTTAAGCTTTCCCCACCTACTATGTGGCTTTCCTATTTTGGTCCTCCTTCCCCCTTATTAAGGGTTATATCTTGTAGAATGCTATCTAGGAGGAAATTTTCTATGGAATTGATTCATGTTGACATCAGTTTTGTGTAATTTTCCTCCTACTCTTCCTTCTCCCTACCACCCAAAGATCTTTCCACCCACCACCTTCTCTTTCTTCTTTATTTATATCTTACATGCTTTCTTCTCTCTCTCTCTTTTTCTCTCTCTCACTGTCTCTTTATGCTGAAACTGAACTTGTTTGTTGAGTAGCCCTTCCTCCCACCTTTTCCTAGTATCATTCTAGTTTCATGTCCATATTCTTGATGCTTACAAACAATTAAAGCTTATCTAGGTCAAGAACCACATATGACAGAGAACATGTGATGTTTGTCTTCTGATCCTGTGTGACTTCACTTAGTATTTTTTTCCAAGTACATCCATTTTCTTGCAAAGTTTTTTATATCATTTTTCCTTACCACTAAGTAGAATTCCACTATATGTGTATATGTGCCACAACTTCATTAACCATTTATTTGTTGATGAGTATCTGGGTTGATTCCAGTTCCTAGCTAATATGAAGAGAGCAGTGATCAATATTTTTGAGCACATGTCTCTGTAGTAAATAATAGTCTTTAGTGTGTATGTCCAAGAAAGGAATAGTTGGATCTAATGGCAGTTCTTTTTGCAGCATTTTGAGGAGTCTCCAATACTGACTTCCACAGTGATTTTTCATTTGATTTTCTTGATGACTGCCATTCTGACTAAAGTGAGATGGAATCTCAAAATTTTGTCACATCGGTGGGTAGAAAGTGGTAGATAGCTTCAGAAAATAGCATTTTCTTGAAGCTGCTCAAAGGGAAACATTGTTTACTTAAAAAGGACCCATAGATAATTAATACATTGCATAGTTAACTACTACATTACATGAAAGAGAAAGTACACAGTACTTGTGGACTTCAGTCTTCTCAAAACTGGAGTGCTTCCTACTTTAAAGGCATTTTCTTGGGTTCAATTCAAGAATCGCTCACATCAGTAACAAAATGTGAGGGAGACACAGGTTCATAGCTAGGTCTGTTAAATAAGTATTATGAAGTAAGAGAATGATATTCTCCACATTTAACAAGTTTTCAAAATAACCTAGGAATATTTGCTTTAAGATTTAGTGATTCACAAAAGGGCTACAACCTTTATTTTCTCCTGTAGAAAATTTGCATAAGACTGAACTCCACCAGTGTTTAATGACCCCATGCACTGGAGGTTGTTCTTAAAGAAAGAAGATTCCCATAATGGATTTTACAAAGTTATTTAAAAAAAAAAAAAAAACTACATGCCAGGCATGGTGGCACACACCTTTAATCCCAGCACTTGGGAGGCAGAGGTAGGTGGATCACTGTGAGTTCAAGGCCACCCTGAGATTACATAATAAATTCCAGGTCAGCCTGGGCTAGAGTGAGACTATACCTTGAAAAACAAAACAAAAGAAAATTACAAAGCAAAATATATTCTGCATACTGTATGACAATTCAGATTTCATTGTGACTTGATGTATGTTGCAAAGTTATTTTCTCATTGATAGGTCAAAACACCCAACCACAAACTGCCTTATTCAGCTTCCTGTTTCAAGGAAAGATTATCATGGCAGGGAAATATAGTATGTACAAGAAGCTGGCTTCTGTTATGACATCAACAGGGACATGCCAGAGAGTGTGAGCTGAGCTGTGATCAGCTACTAGGGTTGGACTAATGAAACTCAAGGTCCACCTACAATGACAAACATTGTCAAGCAATGTTCCACCACCTAAATTTCCATCAGCTGGGGATTAAGTATATAAAACATATGAGTCTATCAGGGACATTTCATTTCAACTATCTTGTAATGGAAATGAGAAATGATTGCTGAGTCATCACTATAAAATTAACATTTCATTATTAACTTACAGCTTATCAAATCCATATACTGCTTGACTAGATGAAATAAAGGCATTGGCTTTCATGTATAAGGTGGAACAAAAGGCTTTAGTCACCTTGCTTTATGACATTCCTGAGCATCTACACACAGGCACAGGCATGCACAAACACCTGACCTCATTCATTTTTTTTCCTTCTCCTTATTCTCATATAGCCTCTAACACTACCTCTTCAATATCATATGCTCTAGTTTATATAAATGGATCATGAAAATCCACTTTATCAGCATTGATTCCCATAATTGAGGGTTTTATTAAATATTTTACTTGGAAAGAGAGAGAGAGAGCATGCCAGGGCATAGTGCCACTGCAAATGAACTCTAGACACATGAAACTCTGTGCACCTGGCTTTCTATAAGTACTGGGTCAAATTCAGGCTGTCAGGTGTTGTAAGCAAGTACCATAACCACTGAGATGTTGCTCAAGCCCTAGATTTGATATTAAATTATACATTGTTAGAAAAAAAAATCCTCACTGTTGAAATTTTTAGGGAGGCATTTCTTTTAGATACTTCTTCTCCTCCTCCATTCTCTTGGGCAATATAAAGGGTTAATATCAAAGATGTAGATTTGATTACAAGATATAGAGGAATCAATTGAATTCACACAGCTCAGCCCCATTCCTTTCCTTTCAAGAGCATCCCTGCTTGAAGTAAGTATTCTGTTGTATGCTCCTAAACTATACACTTACCAACAATCAATCTCATGTAGGCAAGTCTGCACTGACTGAATTGTCTATATCTTGGCAGGTATGCTGAACTCTGAGGTTTGGTATTGGGAATCTCTTCATTGCCATATCCTGCAATATAATACTTATCTGCATTAAACATATTTTGTATCCATCTGCTTGAATATTTTTCTCTATCTCTTAATGGGTTTCAAACTCAGAAGTAAAATAATACGAATGTTTATTGTACTCCTGAAATCCCCAAAACAATTATATAATTTAGGCAGCTATAGGTATAATTGATAACATATGCTCACTCTCATGAGGTTTTCTTCATATTCTTCTTTATCCATCTTCAAGGTGGAATCCATATTTATATTTTTTAAATCTATAGGGTCCATAAACAGTAGCCAAATAATCTAGAATAAAGATTTACAGCAAATTAAAAGACTAAAAGGTTAAATATCACATATTTATGATATTTCTTTAAATCCTACTGCAAGATAATTGGTAATAATATTTGGGGAATTTTTTTCATTCCTTAGTCCTTCAGGTTCTCTGTTTAGGAGCTCCCATTAGCAGGCAATCCCTGGCCTCCAGTTTCATTCAAACATTCCTTCAGTTTCTCTTTAGATCATGCAATTACTCAGGAAATCATGAGAAATGCATCAACCAGCCTATCAATTCCATCTTTGTGATGGCCTTGCCTCAGACAACATGTGTACTGGTTGTTTCTTGGAAGTAGTATTTTGGATTGGTGACTGTCATCTTTTTAGAACTTCTTATGCCCACACAGATGATCTTGGTACAATATTATAAAGCTCATTCTTTTCACCAGCCAGAACGAAAGTCTCCAAATATTTTTGCCAGTAATGGTGAATACATTTGCATGTCAACTCCTTTGCCTATCAGTTCTTTTCAAATTACTAGGAAGTTAAAACCTCAATACTTATTAAATTCCCCAAGCTAAAGTGTCACACATCACTAGAATATTATCTCCAATATAGAGACTTTATTTATTTATTTATTGGATTTTCAAGGTAGAGTCTCACCCTAGCCCAGAATGACCGAGAATTAACTATGTAGTCTAAGGGTGGCCTTGAACTCATGGTGATCCTCCTACCTCTGCCTTCCAAGTGCTGGTATTAAAGGCACATGCCTCCACACCAACATGAAACTTTTTTATTACTATACTGTCAATACCTAGCACAATAGGGATCATATATTAGTGGACAGTAAGCATTTGTTGGATTTATTGACAGTATTTGTATTTCATTATTGCTGTCCTTTACTTAACTAATAAATAGTTACCAATGCCTTTGGTTTTTAAAGCTTATAGAAGAGGAAATGCAGGAATTGAAGTTCTACTTAAGATGTTGTATAAGCTCTGTTACCAAAAGTTTCCCTAAAATTATATGCACATATCAGTGATGCAGTCTTAGAATAAAATAATTCTCAAAGCCAAACATAGTAATGATGTCATTGCCAAGTATGAATGGCTATGAAAATGGGAACTATATAAATAAAAGTGGTCACTCAACTACTAATGAGGATTGAAGAGCCTGGTTTATCCAGATGCTACTGCTGAAAATATAGAATGATACAGGGGCTCTACGAAATCATTTAGCAATTTTTGTTTTCTGTTTAGCTAATCAGATAACTTACATACTTACTGAAAAATTCCTTTCTAGAACAATGATCAGAGAGAAATGAAAACCTGTGTGCACTCAAAAGCCTGCACTTCATTGTTCATAGCCACTTTACTGATAATAAGTAAACCTGGAGACAACCCCAGTGTCTTCCAGTGGGGAAAGGGATTAAATAATCTGATATATCCAAACCATGGGATATATGAACTACTGATACAATCCAGAACTTGTGTGAATCTCAGGGGAAATATTCTGAGTAAATCACATCAAGTACAAAAGGTTCTACATGGAACAATTCTCTAGTTACAATAGTTTTAAAACTGAGTAAATTACAGAAATAAATAACCAATAACGGTTCCCAGGGTTTAGGATTAAGGCATGGAATGAGAGTGGGTGTGCCTACAAAAGAACAGCAATGACATATCATGTGGTGTTGAAATACCTTTGTATTTTAGCTATGTTGGTAGATACTGAATCTATAAGTGATAGAATGCATACAGCGAGATGCATAAGGCACACGTAGTCATGGATAGTTGATAAAATCTGAATAAAAGCTGTGATCACAATTTCTTGATATAGATTTGTACAATGATTTTTATAAATTTTTGCCATTGGAAAAAATGAGGGAAATATTATATCATTTCTTACAGCTTCGTATGTATCTATAATGATCTCAAAATAAAATTTTTATTTGAAAAGTCTAATTATTGAGTGGAGTATTAATAGCAAGTCATAGAAAAACACATGTTTTCCCTAAGTTAAGGTGTTTATGGTCACTCCTTTCTTTTCTTTTACCTCTTTTCTTTAAGGCTGGTGAGCACATTGCAAGTCTGGGCAAAACTGTCATTTTTTTTTTTTCGTGATTCCAATTCCTTGCCCCCCCCCCCAAAAAAAACTACATCTTTGTCCACTGAGATACAGTCAACATTCTAACCTATGTTCTTATGGGCATGTGAACATACATACACTAAATGTAGTATTTTTGGCACAGACTTAGCCACAGCCATGTAGTAGAGATGCCCCATAAAGGAATCTACCAATTATAGACATTATATTTCTCATTTTTTATTTTATTTTTTTTATTTGACAGGGAAAGAGTGAGAGTGAGAGTGAGAGAGAGAGAGAGAGAGAGAGAGAATAAATGGGTGGGCCATGGCCTTCAGCCACTGCAAACAAACTCCAGATGCATGTGCCCCCTTGTACATCTGGCTAATGTGTGTCCTGGGGAATCAAACCTGGGTCCTTTGGCTTTTCAGCCACCTTAACCATTAAGCCATCCCTCTAGCCCTATTTCCCATTTTTAAGTTTATACTTGGTCATAAATATTTTGTAAAAAAATAACTTCTATATTTGTCTTTGTATCTTAATGTTTTATTTCTATAAAGCAGTTTCTGAATAGGCTATTCAGTCAGTGTACATATTTTATGTCAATGGATATTGGCCATATTATGAAAATTTAGATACTCTCCACTGAATACTATTTGAGACAGTTCTTGTGCTTGAGGTCTGTATAACTCACTAAGGAAATATAGAATTACAAACTGGTAATTATAAGTATAATTCTGTCCACTCAGAATAAATGAATCTGAAATTCAGTACTTTAACTTGATAGTACATAAAAATGCTAACTTTTGCTTCTTATTCTTGGCAATACTACATTTCCAAAAATCATTTATTTTCTTTACATTTGTATTTGGGGCTCAATTTTTTTTAAAATGTATAAATTCTTTACTTTAATAAATTAAGTATTGTAAACAGCTAGAAATTATGCATCATACAGTATTTCTAATATTATTGCTTTCAAACATGCTTGTTATTTTGAAATATCAATTTAAAATGTTTTCCTGATAATATCTTATATTGGCACAAAGGCAAAGAGTTTAATTCCTGGAGAGGTACTTCAGGTAAAATTTAATATATTGAAAAATAGCTATGAAAATGATCATACACAAACTTAGAGTTGACACTTACTTTGGTAAGAACATAGAATGCAAAATTAAATATTTAGAAAAATATCAAATTAGAAAATGTTCATAATATATTCCTAAGTGGAATGGGATTTGTGAAACTGTTTATTAATTATTTTCAATGTTAAAGTACATTAGTCCCACTTTTACTCAATTAACCAAAATTGAACTGCACCATGATAGCCAGAGGTAAGCATTTAGGCAAACCCCAGAAAGAGAAAAGCCACCATTCCATAATAATTACTCCTTGTTTCTGAGTTTTGCTCCTCTTTGATGATTTGAAAAACTTTCATCTTCCTCTGTATCTTCCCTTCTGCTTCCCCCAGTGTAAAAGTCTGAAAATACTTGGTTTTCCTATGTTCAATAGACTAAGGTATATTAGAATGGAATCCCTCAATTTTGAGTCCAGGGCTCCTACAGAAAAATCTTCATCCTGCTGGAAGAAATTGCCCTCTGTAACACAATCACTTGTGCAAGTGTGGTAAGAGGAAGGAGGGCAATGAAAAAAAAATCACACTGTATGAATAGAGTTACAGGAAGCCTTGCCTTGAAAGTTTTGTGAGCTGGAAAGATATTGACATTTGTAAAAGATCTCTTTTGTGTTAGCTTCCCAGGACTTCCATAACACATACTACAAACTGAATCAATAGAGTTATATCTATGGATAATTGATAAAAGTTATTCCACAGACACATGTACTTAAAATACACTTAAATGATGAGTAAATTATCTGATAATGTTGGATTATCTTCAAATAAGAAACTAAAGTAAAATCATAAAAAGATACACTGTCATCCTACTCAAATGTGTTTTCCCACATTCTGCTAAAACTTTTTATTGTTGTCATTGTTGTTTCTTTGTTTTTTCAAGGCAAAGTTTCACTCTAGACCAGGCTGACCTAGAACTCACTCTGTAGTCCAGGCTGGCCTCAAACGCACAATGATCTTTTGACTTCAGCCTCCCCAAGTGCTGGGAATAAAGGTGTATGCCACGACACCCAGCCTAACACCATGTTTTTGAGGGGGGTGGGATTTTTGAGGTAGGGTCTTACTCTGGCTCAGGCTGACCTGGAATTCACTATGTAGTCTTAGGGTGGCCTTGAACTCACAGCGATCCTCCTACCTCTGCCTCTGAGTGCTGGGATTAAAGGCATGTGCCATCACGCCCGGCTTCCTAATACCATTTTTAATTCTGTCTTCTGTTTCTCTGAGGGATTTCTCTAAAATAAAGTAGAACCATAGAGAAGTAGGGGCATGTGAGCCTATGGGTGAGTGGGTGGTGACATTTACTCCTCACAGTTGAGTGATTCCCCACTCCGATATGTCATATATTGCTACTTTGATGTCTGAATGTCTGTCAAGAAACCATAGAAAGCCAAGAGAAAGTGGTTACATAGAGAGTAAAGCCAGATTTCTGTTTCTCACTCCAAGAGCACCTTGATGGCAGAGGCTAATAGCCATGCCCTTGATTCTAAACTTTGGATGCCATGGGATTAGGATTGGGAAAACATCTACCTGTTTTATTTGTTTTCCACAAACTCTCAGCAGCACAACTGAGCTTCTCTGTCACGTGGCTATGAAACACAACAGGTATCATAGGCAGATAACTACTTTCCTAGGGTCTGTCATAGAAATATTATTCTATGCATCAGTAACTGGAAAAACTGAAAATAAACCTTTGCATATATCAGTAGTAAAACTCAAAAGTAGCCAAGTAAGATGGAAATGTGAGGAAGAGAGAACACTTCTGTGAAGTTTTATGCCTGCTGTTCTTAAGAGTATACATTAATTCAATTTTCAGAGTTGGTAATCTGATAAAAATAAACAAAGCTCATGTTCAATTATGAATTAAACTCCTCCATCTGCCAGAAAGCAACAACCATGTAAGCTGCTTTCCCAGTGAAATATGCCAAGCTCAGGTTTATAACCACTAATGTGCTTGAATCATAAAATGCAAAAGCCTAAAATTTCACATAAGATAACCTTTCTTCAATATTCAAAATACTTTGCAATGTGAGCCTCTTCTTAGTTTAAAATATCAAACTTTGGTTTACATCAGAAGCCCTATGAATAATGAAATTGCTTCATGGCAAGCTTGGAAACAGAACAAGTGGGGGAATGTATGAGGCTTGCCTTAACTGGAGTGCTTCAATCCTGTTTCCTTTGTCGGACTTCATTAGGTTTACAGTTCAGTGAGACAAGACCATATGCAGCCTGCCTCCTTCTCCTCCCTTAAACCTCTGCTTCTCATACTATGTTCAATAAAATGACTAAAACTCACTAGCCGATTGTTTCATCCAACTCATTATGTTAAGTGCTGATTAACTAATTTCCTTCTTCACATACTCTCTATTGAGTAGATGTTCTACCATCTTTAGTTTAAAGATGAGATAATTGAAGGCACCATGATTGTGACACCTTTATTCACTTCAATTCAATATTCATTATCCAAGAGACAAAAGTGGGAAGCAAACTATACATCCATGGTTGGCTAACAAGATAAAAGAAATGTATACAGTGGTATATTATCTAACTGTAAAAAGTAAACTCTGATATATGCTACAAGGCACATGGATGCTAAGGATATTATGTAACTGGAATCACCGAGTGTATGAGTGATATTCATGACTGCCAGAGCTAATGCTGCCAGCTCTTCACAACTTCCTACCTGAGAATGGATAGTGGACAATAGAGACCTCATCTCTGAATAGCAGAGGAAAGTAAATCATATGGATAATTCTGTGCTTTCCATCTCATTAAGAACAATAGAGACTTCCGGCCAAGATGGCAATCGCCTAGCTGCACTCCAGATACCAGGGAGAAAAAGATAGATGCAGATCCTATGGAGAGCGCTGCCCCAACATACCTCAAAAGGGGCCCAACTGAAACTAAGGACAATTGGTGAAACAAGCAAGGGTGATGTTTTCCTGTGAACTGGATACCAGCACAAAGGGGAAGGAGACCAATGCAGAGAAAAATCAACTCCTACCAAATCAGAGAGCCAGAGCCTCAGAGGCCCCCAACACCTCAGCACTGAAGCAGACCAAAAATGAACCCAACATGGCTCAGGGAAATTTTGCGGAAGAGGGGGCGGAAAGAATGTCAGAGTCACATGTTGGGTCATGATTTGCAGAGACATTTAGCATACCAATAACTGGGGGCTAACTCCACAATGCACGACTGTCTAATGGGAGGGGGTAGATCATAGATGAGCCTGAACAATGGTACCAAACTGCCTGTATTTGATGAAAAAAAAACTAATAAATCAAATTAAAATATTTGATAGCCAGCATGAAAGAATCAGTTAGCAATAAATAAATAAATAAAATAAAATAAAAAAATAAACAGGAAGAAGTACTCTACCAAGTCAGTCGGAAAAATGTAATTTAACTTAGATGAGAAAAATTCAAGACTTCTATGCTGAGATAGAGGAGCAATGTGGCACATTTTACAATGTTTCTATGAGAGGTAACTCCTGGATTCTTCACAACAGAAGAAATGATATGACATTCTTCAAACAATGGCCAAAAAAAAAAAAAAATGCCGAATCCCTAAAAACTGTCAAAGTCATTATTGACTTTGAACAACTGGACAATGTGGGGCTGGAGAGATGGCTTAATGGTTAAGACATTTGCCTGAGAAGCCAAAGGACCAGGTTCAATTCCCTAGCACCCACGTAAACCAGACGCAAAAGGGGGCACATGCATCTGGAGTTCATTTGTAGTGGCTAAGGGTCCTGGCACACCCATTCTCTGTATATCTGCCTCCCTTCTCTCTCTCAAATAAATACTTTAAAGAAAACAAATGTGCATTAGCAGGTTGCAGCGTCCTGCTAAGAAACACAGCAACATCACAGAGCAGTTAGGGCTGGTTTGGAGATTAGATAAGGTACTTATCCAGTGTCTAGGGTGCATGCTACATGAGTAGACCATTAGTTATCAAACTACTATGATTACCAGTGATTCCCTCCCTACCTACACGAGAAGAATTAATTCAGAAGAATTGGAGTCTGGCTTTCTAATGACTGTGAAGTCCTTGCTGGAAATATTGGAGGTCATAAGGGCAGAAGTGGAGTTTTCTCCCTGTTACATATCATGAATTTGGAAAGAAAGTAATAAGAGGTTGAAAAGTAGATTGGGTCATATCATGAAACAAAGAATTCTGATGGATTTGGAAGTTACCCAACAAGCAATTAGGAACTACTGAAGTCCTTTGCAAAGGGAAGTAAATTTGCATTCAAAGTTTCAAGTTTGACTCATGTACATTGAGTTTATGGAATCAATTAAGTGTGACATAAATGCCTCGGAAATCTACAAACACTAAAACATTTTATGAGACACAAAAGACAAAGTATTAAATTTTGAATAGCAATAACATTGCTAAGTTTTACTGGACCTTGGAATTATTGGGTAAAATTTTTTAGTCCATGGTATATCTCTTCTTTATTGTTCAGTCATACTGCCGAAGGCTACTTAGGAATGCAACCATTCATCAAGCCCCTACAAGAGTGATGCAGAAGGGTGGGAATTGGGCTCACTCCTCACTCTCCAAATATAGAAATAGTTCCAAGCATTCAGTCAGTGCACTGGTCCTAAAGAGTAAAGAAATAGTATCACAGTAGCATGATCACATGTCCACACAGAGGTACTTTTCTGAATTAAGTTGGGGAAAAGGACAGATGTGCTTTCTCAGATTTGGAGGATATGCTTAGGGTAATCATGATTAACATTGTTTATGCCTTTGCTGGGGAGATGATTACATAGTTAAAAGAACTTACTTGAAAAGCCTGATGATGGCCTACGTTCAATTCTCCAATGCTCATGTGAGGCCTGATACACAATGTGGTACATGCAATCTGGAGTTCATTTGCAGTGGCAAGAGGCCTGGATGTGCCCATTCTCCATCTCTTTTCTTGCAAATAAGTAAATAAAAATATTTTTTTAAATGCTTATGCAGAGCAAGGCGTGGTGTCAGCACTCGGAAGGAAGAGGTAGGAGGATCACTGTGAGCTCAAGACCAGCCTGAGACTACAGAGTGATTTCCAGGTCACCTTTAGCTACAGTGGGACCCTACCTCAAAAAACCAAAAAAATAAAAATTTAAAAAAAAAATTATGCAGTGGTGGAGAGATGACTAAGGTGCTTATCATGAAGCATAAGAACATAGGTTTGATTCTTCAGAACCCATATAAGCCAAATGCACAAGGAAGTTCCAGTGGCTAGAGATCTGGGCATGCTCAGTCTCTCTCTCTGTCTCATAAATAAATAAAAATAAAATATATTTTTAAACTTTAAAAATGTTTATGAAGATATAAAGTTGCCCTAGGCACTTATCAGCATGGTACCATGTTGTAACAAGATGTTTGTATGCCTGCCAAGTGGAAAAGACATGCCATAGCATAACATGGACATAAGTAAATGAGTTTATAGTGCAAATGGAAAGTCTATATAAGCACTCTTAATTGCCCCATGTTCACTAATGGCTTCTTACACAATGCTATATACTATGACATAGTTTTGTTGTTGTTGTTTTTTAAGTAAGGATGCTTCTTTTCTGAAAGGGAATGAGAATGGGTACATCAGAACCTACTGCCACCACATATGAACTCCAGACACGTGCCACTTTGTGCATCTGGCTTTACATGGGTACTGGGGAATCAAACTCAGACCCTCAAACTTTGAAAGTAAATGACTTTAACCACTGAATAATCTCTCCAGTCCCCTCTGAAATTTTCTGTGTTTCAAAATTATATCCCACTGAAGCCAAGATATTAGAGTATTTTAACTAAGTACCCTTACAACAGAAGTAATACTGACCTGATATTTATCCATGTCTGCTCACGTGTAACACTAGGTATATATCAGGTATTAGGCTAATTGGTAAGGATGTATTCACTTACAATTCTTAGCAAACATAATCATCTAGTACCTTATAAACTAGGTACATTTCACTCCTACTTTATAGAAGAGGAAACAGAAAGAAAGCAACATTGTGACCTTATGTATTATATTATACAGACAGGAAATGAGGGCAATGAGGCTCTAGATTACATTCCAATCACTAAATTTCAACTTTGCTTCCATAAGGTGCTCTCTTCTTTCTTATTTTCTATAGCACTCCCTTCATTCCTGTGCCATAGTGAAATTATATACACATATGTCCTCATGTAATATATATACATATATATGTATATACATGTATATATGTATATAACATGGTATGTACATGTAGATATATATAATAAATACAGTGATATAAGCCCAGGTTGATCTGTACAAGGAGGAAGGCTATTTTATGTATCTTATATACATCCTAACACAGTGACTCAATTACTGTGTGCTGCTGAACTCATCTGGATCCTTGTCTTCACACTAGTAGAATTCCCTTTTAATTTCTTACTACTAATCATCAACCAGAATACCATATCTGAAACAAAAGTAGTAATGATATATAACATCTGCTATAATTATTCAGAACCAATTACAGCAATGAGCATGAAATTGTTGAACACTGGAGAAGCCAGTAAGAATTCAGTCCTGATTAGTCTGGATTTTCACCATGTCCTGGGCCCTATTCAACAGGGAGGTTTTGCTCTGAGGTGTATCTGTGTAGCCTTTGCAACTGTGCAAAGAAGCACACTATAAGTGGAGCATCTAGCCAGTAAAGTGCTCAATTGAGGAGCATCTAACAGAATCAAAGTCTTTTTTCCTATCATAAAATACACATGACTTTCTAATCAGAAAAACAGGTTTTTGATTCTCCATCACAGAACATCAGCTGAAGTGAGAAAATTCATTAAATTGAATGTAAAATCCTACTGGTTAGAACTTTAGCTAGCATTTCACCCTACTCGCTTTGGAATGCAATTAAGGGGCAGTAACACTGAGTCACAATTTATCTCAATATAATGACTTCTGGCTCTTATAAAAAAAACCATTAAAGAATGAGAACAAGAGCTTTCCTTTTCACAATTAATATTTACTAAGTCTCCAGGGCTGAAATGACCTCAGCCTTTTTCTTCAAGTCTACAATCCCAGCTGCAGTTTTTTCTCATTCCTATAGCAACCACAGGAATGCAAGCATTGTATTTCCTTTTCTGTCCAAAAAACATAAAAGGGGGCAGAGTAGCAACAACCACCAGAAGGGAGATAAATGCCCTAACATGATCATAATTAAGAATTTACATTTGTGTGAGTATTTTGGAAGTACATCTGACTTCAGAGTACTTAGATCTTTCAGCTATGACAAAATACATATTCATTCAAGCTTATTGCATCAAGATTCATTAGTTTCAGTTACACAGACTTTCTACAAAGAATCTCAAATTTATGAGTTTGTCTCTTTGTCTAAACAAATGGTAGAAAATAAATCTCTTCATTTAGGATATAGAGAACTATGTTTCATAAAATAATGTCTCATTTATTCCCAAATGGAGCAGGAGAGTGACCAAAATATAACAAGTTAATGAGTTGATTGCCAATTTTGTTGTTTATATTACAAAATCATGCTAATAGTAAGAGATTCTTTTGTGCTGACATTGGCATATAAGTTCATTACAAAGTAACAGTAGCATAGTGATTCTAAAGGAACTCAGGGGGTCTTTCAAACATCTGATGCCTGGTCTCTATGTCTATGAGTTAGATGACTTTAGAAGTCCTAGGCCTGCCTTGACCATAATAGATTGGATTTCAAAGTGAAATGCCTGTGACATTCTTCATTGTAAATTCAATAAATTTGGGTTGGGCACATTGGTGAACTTTTATGGTTGTTTGGTATATTGCATCTGTTTGGGGGTAGTATCTTCTGTCATCTTTCCTGACGTCCTTTTTCTTTTCCTAGAAGGAATTGATATAAGGGAAAATTATACATTGGTGGGTGATGGATAGGTATTTACATAGACTATCTTAATTCTTATCCAGAAAGTTTTCTGTTACTTCGTACTTCTTTTTCATTTTGTTGTTGTTCTTGCTGTTCTTTGGTTTTTTGCGGGAGGTCTCTCTCTAGCCCAGGATGACCTGGAGTTCACTATGTAGTCTCAAAATGGCCTCCTACTCACTGCGATCCTCCTACTTCTGCCTCCCAAGTGCTGGGATTAAAGGCATGCACCACCATGCCTGACTTGTTTTTCTTTGAAACTTTAAAGTTAGATGGCTAATGTAATATTATATAACATTATATCAGAATATATATTATGCTATATTTAGTATATCAGACCTGTTTGAGTCTCTAAAGGTTTTTTTTTCCTTAGGAGATGGGTTCCTGTAGCAATGTGTAGAGATGTCGATGCTTCAGTGATTGTAGCACATACAGCACACACAGCCTGAGCCCTCCTGTTCCTACAGCAGGTTGACAGATGGAATATCATGTTTATTTCTTGTTAAACATATTTTGCTCAGCAGTACAGGGAGCAGTGTGGGTGAAGTGTACTAACACATGGACTTCATTGTGAGCATGGGCCTATTTTATAAAGTACCTTAAATATCATTCCCGGTAGTCTGGATGTCTGTTAATTACAGAAAAGCATAAAGCAAGTCAGTACCACTTTTCAAAGGATATCCCAGGAACTAGATTTCAGGGAGTATACAGTATTAAAAACAATTAAAAAAAAAACTTCTGTTTATTAAACTAAGATAAAATTAAACAAAAGAAATACAGTTATGTTGACTTGTGGGTGGGGTGGATTGGGATATTTAGGAGGATAGCTTCACAGGATTTAATAATCTGAACATATAAAAGAGTGAGTAAATAAGACTATCTGAAGGTAACCACATGGCTCCTAACTGAAGAACCATGAAGGTCAGACACATTGAATCATATGGGAACTTCTAGATTTGCCCACAAAATTGCATACACGACATTATTTCTACTTGGAAGCATCCTTCACTTTCTGTATTCTATCTTTGTCAACCAGATGGTTTTTATGGGTGTAAGAAGCAGAGATAGTGAATATCTTCTCATCTCCAGATTTAATTAGAAGATATTCACAGTCACTTTTCCAGTCAGGATAGCATTGCTGGCAGGAAACAATGGACCTAGAGCAGCTTGTGTGTAGGGGTGGGGGAAGGTTTATTTTTACTTACAGATGTGAGGTGATGGTCCATGATGGCAAGGGAAAACGATGGCATGAGCAAAGGGTAGACATCACCTCCTGGCCAGCATCAGGCAGACAATAGCAATAGGAGTGTGTGCTAAATACTGGCAAGAGGAAGCTGGCTATAATACCTATAAGCCCGCCCCTAACAATACAATGCCTCTAGGAGGTGTTAATTCTCAAATCCCCATCAGCTGGGAACCTAGCATTCAGAATACCTAAATTTATAGGGAACACCTGAATCAAACTGCCACATTCTGCCCCTGGCCCCCATAATCTGATAACTATACATGATGTAAAATGCAATGCATTCAGTTCAACTTTAAAAGTCAACACAATTTTTATCAATCCTAATGATGTTCAAATATCCCCATAGTCCAAGATCTTTTAAATGAAACAAAATGCCAAAAATAAATAATAGTGCAGAATAAACATTCATACTGCAAAAGATGGTATTGGGCATAGCAAAAAAAATTCAACCAATACAAGATTTAAACAGGGCAAATATCACACAGCTCCAAGTCTAATAACTCTCCTCTGTGATAAATCTCCAAGTCCAATAATTCCAACCAGCAACAAGTCTCTGGAGTTCCAATTCCACCCTCCAGCTAGGCTACTCACAGTCCTGGAAAACTTCATCTGGGGCCAGCATCTCTGCTTAGCATTCATCTTGTGGTCCTAGCATCTCCACTGCAACCCACACTGCATCCTCATGGCTCCATCTGGTCTCCATGCAGGCAATAAGCAAACCTGCTTCATACTGTCCATGGTCGTTTCCAAAACACAAGATGGCACTGCAAATTCAATGACCCTCTCTTTCCTGAATTTCTTATATTCCATATACCAGGTGGGATGCCAATTTGTTAATCCAGGGGGGGAGAGGCAGACTTTAAAGAAGAACAGGACACTCTTTCAGCATTCAGGCCCCTTTGAAAAGACTCTTCATTCTTCCTGTTGTTCTAATACAGGTCAGGTGAACCAATCTCAATGGTCATAATCTTTGAAACAATTGCAGCTGAATGGGCAGAAGTTTCAGCCCAGAAATTTCATTTTTTTCTGATCCATATCCCCCTGCTCACACCAGTACATTTCTACACAAGGTAACCCTGCACAAATCTCAGGACATGGACATAACAGCAAGCCACTCAATCTTCTAGCCTAGTCCAGGCAAAGCTCTTTCTCATCCTCATAAGCCAAATCTTACTTACAGTCCATAGTTCTTATTGCATTCAGGTCTTTCAACTCTGAACAGAATAGTCCGTCAAGCTGTACTTACAGCACTGCAATGCATCTCTTACTCCACTATTTCAAATTCTTCCACATCCTCCTGCAAAGCAGTTCAAAAAGACCAAAGCTACAAAGTCAGGTTTCTAGTAGCAACAATCACACTCCTCTGGTACCAACTTTACTGTTGCTCAGTCAGGTTCACGTTGCTGGCAGGAAATACCCAACTAAGAATAGCTTGTGGGAAAAACAGCTTATTTGGGCTTAAAGACGTGAGGGGAAGCTCCATGATGGCAGGGGAAACTGATGGCCTGAACAGAGGGTGGATATTACCTCCTAGCTAACACCAGGTAAACAGCAGCAAAAGGAGAGTGTGCCAAACACTGGCAAGAGGAGGCTGGCTATAATACCCATAAACCCACCACTAATAATACACTTCGCCCAGGAGGTATTAATTCCCAAATCTCCATCAGCTGGGAACCTAGCACTCAGAACGCCTAAGTTTACGTGGGACACCTGAATCAAACCACCACAGTTACTCATGTAAAAATGCCAATTAAAAATTACAGAATATGTCTGGAGAGATGGCTAAGCAGTTAAGATAATTACCTGCAAAGCCAGAGGACCCAGGTTTGATTCCCCAGGGTCTACACAAATCCAGATGCATAAGATGGTACATGTGTCTGGAGTTCATTTGCAGTGGCTAGAGGCTCTGCCATGCCTACTCACTCTCTGTCTCTCTATCTTCCTTTATTTATCTCTCTCTCAAATAAACAAATAAATAACAGTAAAATATTTTTTATAAAACAGAATAAAACTCTTGTGCTTGTAAATCAGCCAAGAGTGTCAATCCTTTATTAATACTCTTTAATCCTTCCCCATCCATCTCCTCAGAAAGAAAAAAACATACCTTAAAATGTAAAACAATTGAACAAAGGTAACTATAAATATTAAGAAAAGACTATTAGCCTTATTTTAAGATAAAATTCTGTTTTCTCACATGAATTCCATATAGGAGAAAATTCTACCTTCCTTTCCTTTTACCCAATAAATCCATCTAAACAAATGGCTTCCCAAGAAATAATTGTAGCTTTTAAAACATCACATAAGTGACTTGCAACAAAGATGAAAGAAAGTCAGTCATATTATCTCATAGTTAGTAATGCATAAAAAAACATGACAGAAAGAGCAAGTATATGTTTTATTTCATACTTTCTGCTCAATATTGTGTTTTCATGACTCATATACAATCTTGAATATCATTTTTTCCCTTGGAATCGAACCACTGAGGTATACTCTGTAGACTGCATCCATTGCACTTCTTGTAGAGGTTATGTTCACAAAGAAAGTGTCACATCCTTCTGTCACAAGTAGACTTGATTTCACTAAATAAAGATGACTTTCCAGAAAAATTGTGCAATCTAAATCTCTAATGGCAATGCTAAAATTATCTTTCCAACACTCATTATGCTTCATCTCCCTTAGCTCTGGCCATGATAACTTAAAGTAAATAATGTTGTATTGATTGTTTTTAAATCTCCACTGAGTTTGAACCTCATTCAAAACACATGAAAGCCATTTATAGTTCCCCTTTTAAAATATTTTTATTCATTTATTTGCATGCAGAGGAAGATGAAATAGAGACAGAGAATGGATACACCAGGGCCTTCAGCCGTTGCAAACAAACCCAAGATGCATGTACCACTTTGTACATCTGGCTTTACATAGGTACTAGGGAATTGAACCTTGGTAGTTAGGTTTTGCAAGGAAGTGCCTTAACTACTGAGCAATCTCTCTAGCCCTACAGTTCCTTTTTATAATTGCCAGTTTGTTTGTATTAATTAGTTTTGTATTCAGAAAATACAGTCAGTTTGGTACCATTATTAGGCTCATCCATGACTTACTCCCTCCCCAATGGCCCCTCCTTGTTGAGGTATATGGGTTGTACATTGTGGACTTAGCCCATAGTTATGGGTAAAATAACTGTCTCTGTATATCATGACCCAACATGTGGTTCTGACATTCTTTCCACCCCCTCTTCCACAAAATTTCCCTGAGCCACATTGGGTTCATTTTTGGTCTGCTTCAGTGATGAGGTGTTAGGGGCCTCTGAGGCTCTGGCTCTCTGATTTGGTAGGAGATAATTTTTCTCTGTGTTGATCTCCTTCCCCCTTGTGCTGGTATCCAGTTCATAAGGAAAACAGCACCCTTGCTTGTTTCGCCAATTTTTCTTAGTTTCGGCCGGGGCCCTTTTGTGGTATGATGGGGTGGCTCTTTCCTTAGGATCTACATCTATCTGAAAAAGAGAAGCAGATTCTCCAATGGAGAGTAAGTTAGCACCAGGACACTAGTTTATTTTATTTGCCTACTTTTCTATTTAGCTGCCTATTTTACATTTTCATTATATAAAATAAATGACATATATATATATATATATACATATATATATATATATATGCACTATATATATAAAATACACACACACACACATATACATGTATTGTGTAACATATGTAAATAACTGTATATTTCAGTTTTGGCTATGTATATGAAGCACCTTCCTAAAGGTAAACTTAAAAAAATGCTAGTTTGATAACCTGACATGATGCTCACACAAGTGCAATACTGGCACACAGCCATGGTGGATAACCAAACTGCTCTTGATTTGGCTAACTGATTTGTTCAGTGAAACAGAACCCATAGGAAACAAGTCAAAACCATATCCAAAAAAAAAAAAAAAAAAAGCCTTCTTTCTATTATCAATCTCCCACCAATTATGGGAAACAAAAAGGCCTACACCTATTAAATTCTCTCTAAAATAATAGTTATTATACCATTTATCTCATGCTGACTTCACTCTCTGTTGGAGAATTTGCTATTCTTTTTCAGGTGGATGCAGATCCTGAGGAGAGAATCAGCCCATCATACCTCAAAAGGGCCCCAACTGAAACGAAGAGTAGTTGGGGAAATAAGAAAGAGTGATGTTTTCTTGGTGATCCTGGTACCAGCACAAGGGTGAAGGAGATAGACACAGAGAACACTCAACTCCTACCAAACCAGATATCCAGAGACACAGAGGCTCCCAAGACCTCATCACTGACTTAGACCTAAAACAAACACATCATGGCTCAGGAAAATTTCCAGAAGAGGGGGCAGAAAGATTGTTAGAGCCACATGTTGGAGCATTATGCACAGAGACATTGCCTCTTAGCCATAACTGATGGCTAACCCCACGATGCACAACCAACAAGGAGGGTCCCTGCTGAAGGGGGAGGACAGGGAGGAGGCTAATGATGGTACCAACATGGCTGTTTATACACTGTGTCTATAACTAATAAAAAAAAATGCCAGTTTGAGATGATTCTTCTTTTCATTGTCAAGCTCCCACTAATCTTGGCCTATGACAGGGTCTAACACTCTTTAAACTGTCTCTAAATTAACAATGGTTATCCCATTTAACTGGTGCTGACTTCAGTCTCCATTGGAGAAGCTGCTTCTCTTTTTCAGAGAGAGCTGGACCTGAGGAGATAAATGACCCAGGAAGTCCAGACATCTCACACTCTACACATTGTCTCATTGTCTACCCCATGCAAACACAAGCAGACAACAACAATGGTTATTTGTGTACCCTGAAATATGTTTATTTGCCATGTGTTGCACCTTCTGCCAGACGAGAGGCCAGTAGCTTTAAGAGGAGTCCGATGGTAAACTGCAGTGCAGAGGATATACATTTACCCATGGCCCTAGTGGGGTAGGGAGGAAAATGCATGTAAATGCACTGGAGTAGGGAAGAACATAGTAGGTTTGGAGAACTCTATGTATTTTTTTTATCACTGCAGTCCTGAATATGTGTTCAGCTCTTCCTGAAGTATAACTGGAGACTGGGGGAGACAGGAGTAAGCAGGAGATCAAGCTTTTCCCATGCCTGTCTTAGTATACCTCCATATGTTTAATGTGAACTTGCCAATATCTTATGTGTACAGATATGTATCCTGTGTTTAGTGGGAGGTGGGGAACAAAACAGCCAGGCCTCTGCTGCAGTACACAAAGTGAGGAGCTGACATCCTATTTGTGTGTGTGTGTGTATTCAGTGGTTATTTTGGATGTCACATGCAATAAGAAACAGGAATTGAAGCATAAAGGCCAGTCATACTACTACTGAAATAATCCAGAACTGAACTAAAGCAAAAGTAAAGAAAGAAAATAATATTCAGAGAAAATTGTGATAGTTTTCATCATCATCATCTGAGGGGTACTTCTCATTACTAAAACTTTCAAGCATGCCTGGAGAGATGGCTTAATGGTTGAGGGGTTTGTCTGCAAAGCCAAAGGATCCTGGTTTAATTCTCCAGGACCCACATAAACCACATGCCAGAGGGAGCGCATGCATCTTGAGTTCAGATGCAGTGGCTGAAGACCCTGGCATGCCTATTTTCTCTCTCTCCCTCTCTCTCTCTAATAAATAAATAAAATATATTTTAATTTTTTAAAAAAACCTTTCAAACACATTCTAGTGAATGCTTAACAATAGTCCATGAAAATATTATCCTTAGTTCTATTTTTACTGCGAGAGTTTCAGTTTCTTGCCCAAGGAAAATGGAGTGAAAGGCAAAATAGGCATGCTACCTCAGTTCACTTAATTTGTTGTTCATTTATCTCATCATTAAACACAATAAATAATTTATATGTGTCCTATACAGTTCTATAATCTGTGGTTAAATTCTAGCAAAATAATGCTTTTGCCCTGTATGAAGGAGACAAATTGGTGATTAGCCCATCATGATGGTGTAATAAGCTGTCTGTCAGGGGTGAGTCTGACCTTCCTGTTCACTGTGAGCTCTATGAAACGCCGTAGAACCATGAGGTCAATTCAAGGAGGAAAACATATGCTAAATGAAGAGAAGCAGCAGAAGAATTTAGGTGTCTTCTCTTAGTCATTTATGCAGCTTTGCCACCATGGCATGTTTCACAAAGTGAAATCCTAAAGGTGAATGAAAAAGAGAAGTAACACAGAAATCACAACTCATGGCAGTTATTCCTACTAACCAAACTCATAGAAATAACTCATGTGGCACACACATAATTAAATTTTTGGCATGCAACAGAGACAGAAATGTAGAATTGCCCTCAATTTAAAGAGATATATGTAATTATCAATGCCAACAAGTGAGCTGAAGAGGTGAAGAATGATAAAATATCAAGAACTGAAGGGATCAGATAACATTGTTTGCATTAAATGATATACATGTCAACTTGGACTTAATCACCAATATGCCTGTGGCTTTGCCAGCTGCATTATTATACCTCAGATGGCTCCTCCATGTTTTTGGCCAAAAGATGTTTGAGGATTTGTTTTGTGATACATGAAAACATCATGTAGAAAGTACCAAATCTAATCTAGACTGAGTTTTTAAAATCATGCATTCATTTATTTTTCATAATGCATGAGGATATATTTTTCAAAAAGTGTGCAAGTAAATTAAGAAGCATGATTGCTTGGTAGAGACAAATAAGAAGGACTGAAGTTTAGAGGGCATGGCGGTAAGAAATGCTTGGGAAGATTTCCTGAGAGACCAAACCATTAGTATTGTTATTAATTTCTTTGTTTTGTCACTGACAGTAGAACCTATACTAACCATAATGTTAATTAGGTTTCATTCAGAGGAATGATGTCATTTTGTCTTTGAAAAGGCTATGAGTTCTTAGGAAGAGCACTGGATTTGAGGACAGAAAATCAACGCTTTGATTCCACCTCCCACAAGCTGTATATAGTTAGGCATGCCACTTAATGGCCCTAAAATCCGAGTTCCTCAAACAACTTCATATAATATTGTTAAGATGTTTAAGTGACATTGATGTACAAGTATGTGAAGGACAAAAAAATGCCACATAAATATTAGTTATTTAATACTCTAGGTATAACTTTAAAGAACACTATTAAACTCTAATCAAAACAAAAAGTGAGCTGTTTTTAAATATATATAATATAATATAATATAATATAATATAATATAATATAATATAATATAATATATAATAACATATATATCCTGACCATAATTACATTTTATCTGCTTTCATTACCTCATCATCTCATAATATCCATTTTGAAACTTTCTGTGAAGACATGGGATCATAACTTACAGATTTTAGTAGAACACAAGCCAGAATGTTGAAACAAGGAAAAGATGAACATTTTTTTTAAATATACTACAGGGGAAAATGAAGTCATTGTAAAATACATTTTCTGAGAGTCTTCATATTCAGATTCCCCACATAGTTGACCATTTCTCTCATCCCTTTCTTGGTTTGGGTCAGCAATTTCATACTCTTTTCATGGGATAAGAAAGGTTAAATGAGTGGGACAAAGCTCACACTAGTAGCCCCTACCCCCTTATCTTCAAGCTTGGAATCCAGACCTGCATTAGAACACCACTCATAAACTTCTCAAGCTGCCCCTGATTCAAATCAAGCCTTCACCTCAACCTATTTGGGCATTGTTCCTTTATCTGCTGTCCACACTTGAAATGTTACCTTGCACTATCCTGATGGAGCTAGTGACTTAAAACAGGCCTACTTTCCTCTGAGGTTGGTTTCTGAACTTTGGGAGATGCAAGTCATGTTTACAAAGCCGTAGTTATAGTTTCTCTGAAGAAAAACGAAAGAAAAAAGTAATCTGAAATACGATGTAGATAAAGTGTTTTAGAAACAACTTAATAATGCAAAACTGCACTTTTGGGAAGACCAATTATTTTCCTGAATTCTTTTGTAATAAGACAATTTCAGGGGAAAAATGCATTTCCTTACTTATCACTCTTTGTTGATAGCATACAAAATTATGGTCTTTATTTCTAAAATTGCACCTTACTTTCATTTATCCCACTGAGGCCCATGAGCATATTAATAGTTTAGCATCCCCAGACTCCATTTGTTTCCCACAGAGAACTTAGACATCTGGGGTCCCCATCTTCATCGAGCTTCACAAAGAATCCACAAACCAGCCACTCTGGCACATTGCTCATTAGTAACCTGCATTACTCCCTTTTTGTGGTTAGTTTGCATCCAAATTCATATAGGAACATATCCAGAAACTGGAGACAAGCATCTAATCCAGCCTGGACTGTTTTAACTGAGTCCTCTGAGTGACATTTTTTTTAATGGAAAATCTATTTATCATTCTATGCTTATGCATAATGGGATAGACTGATGATTGAAGTTAGATGCATCATAGGAAATGACATGCACAGTGTATAAAGGCTTACATAACCCAAACTTATTAATCAAGACAGAAAAAAAAAATCTATATTCTAGCCCTAGCAATGAACAATGAACCTCTCTTACTAAGCCATCAAAGAGAAGCCTCAAACGGTGACACTGTTCCTAAGTAGCCTCACTCATATACTGCTTGCTCCCTTGCAGCCTATTTTTTCTGTACTTTGGTTTCACTGTTCAATGGGACTTCTTTCTGCCTTGAGTGTGCTTTTTCAATTATTTGATTAAGACACCAAGAACCTGGAAACATCTCGTCCAGACAGGAATACTAGTGATACCTTCACTGCACACCCCATCTCTCTCCCTTACTAATCTCCTTTTTCCTCTCAAATAAGCTTACTTCTGCCTTGCTATGTGTATATGTATATGTATATGTATATGTATATGTATATATGTAGTTAGATTCTGTGTGCAAGAAAACATGCTATTTTGACCTTCCTCTTTTACCATCCCTTGTTCTCCTCTTTCGATGTCTTTGTCCTCTCCATAATCCTCTTTCATGCTTCTCTTTGGCTTAGTAAATCTCCATGTGGAGATTATATGCAAATAATGCCTCACCTTCTTGGCAAAATTAACCAACTAGAAGGAAAATAAAGCAATTATAATAGCCTTAGCACAGTTCTGAGGCAGGTGGCAAGATGTATAAGACATGCCAAGAAACAAAAGTCTATGAGTCAGATAAGAGAGAAATTGTCTTCCTGGTAACCAATAATAAATAATAATAATAATAATAATAATAATAACAATAACTCTTTGGAGATCTAGGGAGATAAGCTAGGGGTGAGACCCAGAGCTTCTTTATACTAAAAATACCACACATTACCACTGAGCTACATCCTCAGCCCAGATTCATATTTGTGAATGTGCTTTTTCTGCTTAAATTAAGAACAGAAGACAGAAACCCACTAACTCATGGTGAGAAAGATGTTTTGTAACAGCAACAGTTTACTGTGAGTGGAAAGATTCACACTGAAAGAAAAAATCTGTTTTCCAAAATTTGCCGTTATTTGTGTCATAGTAAATAGGATGAGAAATAACTGGATCCGGGAGAGATGCCAGCACCAGAGCTCAATGCTTCCCAGGTGGCACCTGAGCAACCACGGCCACCAGCACAGAGCTCTGTGCAGTGTGGACATGAGAGAAGATACAAGAAACCAGGGGGGTGATTCTATGAGATGTGTGGGGTGTTACAGGTCATGGAAATGAAGTTCCACATGAGGGGATCTGGTATGACCCTGAGCTCCCAATATTCCTCTGTACAAGCAGGTAGTAAATGCCACGTGGCTTGCTGTTTTATTATTAAAACCTACATTTGACTGTTGAGGTAAATTGGCTCTGTTCTGTGGAGTATCCTCAGCAGTCT
Source organism: Jaculus jaculus (assembly GCF_020740685.1). Lineage (NCBI taxonomy): Eukaryota > Metazoa > Chordata > Mammalia > Rodentia > Dipodidae > Jaculus > Jaculus jaculus. The sequence continues at coordinate 32,227,076 of NC_059117.1, read as the reverse complement.
TTTGTCGAATTTATAAAACGTTCTGTCATCTGGTACTTTCACATATTGTTAGAGAAAAGAGTTTTCCAGAAGTTGTGATGAACCAGGACTGCGAGCAGTTTTCAGAGGCCCATAAAGGGTAGAGCAGGCAGCGGCCTTGTTAACAGAATGCTTTCATTGCCCCAGCACACCCTTCTTGTTTATATCCTGAGCACAGCATGGGGAGGGAGTGTGAGGGATTATTGTACTAACCCCATAACCCTTTACTGAGAAGGACCAGATATTACAACACAAAGCAAAGGCCTAGCCAAAGTCGGAAGCAGTTTAAACTCTTAAAGAATTTATAAACTACATGAAAAATAACACCCAACCCATGTTAGTATTATAACTTCAGTACATTTTCATTTTATACTGCTATGTCAACCTTAGAGTGAAATAAAGACGAAATTTGTCTTTTCAAATGGCCATGCATGGTTACCAATAGTGCAGACATAATTTTACAACAGTATTCTGGTGATTGCTGTGATCTGTAAAGATGACACCAGAACATGTAGCCACAGTTAGTTAATCTCATTAAATCTCAGCATCAGGCAGCAGAATGCAGGTGAAGCACAGTATTGCTGCTGGAGAAAGTAAGATGAGATGTTAAGCTCTTAGGAGACTCTAAAACAGCAGAGCCAAACTTTCCTACTAATAACTCAATATAACTCTTTCTATAGAGTAAGTATCTGGCTGATGTGTCATCATTTAAAAGGTCCCCAAGTCTCCTTCCTGGCTCTTTTCTCAAATTCAAATGTTAAAAACACATTTCCTGACACAGCTGTGCTCCATACCAGCTCCCTGTCAATGAAGAGCAGGCATGAGAACTTTGGGGCGGTGGCTATCAGCAGCTCTCTCCAAGGACAGCCACTGTTTGGAGCCTGCTTCTCTCTGGTGAGAAGAATCTTCTCATGTGGCCTATACTGCTGGGTTTGTAACATTGACCTGCATTAATCTCTTCATGGGAATTTTTAGGATTTAAATAAGCCATGCACATTGTCTCTACTCTTGGACAAACTTGGTTTTGAGATACAAAATTATTTCCTTAGATTAGCACCAAATTAATGAGCTCTTATTTTTCTAATGATTTGGAATTCAGTAGTGACTAGAAACTGAAGAAAATATACATCGAAGAAAATGTATGTGATCCTTTGTAAAAGTTTAGAAAAAGAATGATATTGAAAATAAAACTAGGATCTCAGTCAAATGGCAGGGAATGGGTAGGACTCAACACTTTTGACTTGTCACCTTAGGGGACCCATTGCTCATTTATTTGCAGTAACTAGGGGTGTTCAGTAAGTACTTGGCGTTAGGCTTTATAGCAGTGGTTGGACATCTGTGTTTCCATAAACAGCTGTGAAAACAGCAGAGGAAGGGAGAGATAGATCATAATATACATATAATATTAATTCAAAAAACATTTAGGGCAGGGTTGTAGCTATTCCCAGGAGATATCTCTTGGGAAAAAATAATAATAGGTCAAAGGAGAACTCCTCTATGGAGAAGACTCTGCCTTCTGGTCAGTACTGAAGTCTGGATAGATGAGAATGCTTATGGAAGGTGCTACAAAGAAGTTATGAGTGAGTGAATGAATGAATAAAATCATTCATGGCGTAACTTCTTTTGGGAATTCTCAATACACACAATAAGCTAACCAAGTACCCTGAAAAATCCTGCCAGAAATAAACTTCCTTAAGCTAAGATTTAAAAGAAAAAAAAAACACTTAAAATAGAGCACTTTTACTCTGGAAAAGAATATTATTATTTCAAGGATTCTATCTACTATATAAAGTAATTGCGATAATAGAAATATAGAGAATATTATATATGGAACATTGAATCAGAATATACAAGCACAAGTTATATCTTTAAAGGAGAACTCAAATCATTTAATGAATCCTGATATATATAGCTCATTATTTTAAAAAACCACAAGAAAAATTGTTATATTTAGCTGCATTAAAATATACATATATTTCATATCTTGTAGTAACATAAATGCTGTAATATAATATAATTTGCTAGTTATAACTATTGTATTTTAATGCTATAACCCTAACATGCTAGTTAGTATTTTGATTGAAATATAAGGTAACTTATATATATAATAACTTATATATATGTAATATATATATATATATTACACACACACACACACACATATATATATATATATATATACACACACATACACATATAAATAAAATAGAAATATCAGCAATTAGAATACCCTAATGAAACAAACATAAAATAACAGTTAAGGAAAGTAAAACAAGTAATATCTAAATATATATATATCCTGGTTGGAGAAGTGTCTCAGCAGTCAAGGACTTACCTGCAAAGCCTAACAACCAGGATGTGATTTCCCAGGACACACATGAAGCCAGAGGCACAAAGGGCCACATGTGCTTCATTCTCATTCTCTCTCTCTCTCCCTTTGCAAGTAAACTCATAAAACTATTTTAAAATATACCCTTAGCACAATATTTTAATACATTACATATTTGAAAGTAAATATGTTCTCTCTTTCCTGAATTTTCTATTTCACTATGATAAAAATTATATGAATAGATTACTTAAATGAAAATGTCATGTTAGAATCACAAAACTTATTTTTAGGTTTGTAAGAAAAGCCAATATTTAAACTTAGTCTCTATTCCCAAAATAATAAATAAAGGAGACCTCAAATTATTTTTGTTTACTTGCTCCTATTGTGTAAAATCCAAAATTTCAAGTTAATTCTGCCCCAAAATTAATTTAAGACATTTCTAAAACACTTAAACTTCAAAATGTGCAGCTACTGAGAGGTAAAGCACAAATTCCAACTCTGAGAAAGTGTAACAGCTAGGGGGTATTCTTTTGTTCATAAAAATGCTTCAATTATTTTGATCTCTAAATGTTATTCTATCTTTGTGTGTGCGTTTAATATTTTTTTTTAATTTTATTAACAACTTCCATGATTGTTGACAATATCCATTGGTATATTTTATTTCTTTTTTGTTTATTATTTATTTATTTGAGAGCAACAGAGAAAGAGAAAGAGGCAGAGAGAGAGAGAATGGGCTCTCCAGGGCCTCCAAACATTGCAAATGAACTCCAGACACGTGCGACCCTTTGCGCATCTGGCTAACGTGGGTCTGGGGAATGAAGCCTTGAACCAGGGTCCTTAGGCAATTCAGGCAAGTGCTTAACCACTAAGCCATCTCTCCAGCCCAATATTTTTTTGAAAATTCTAATAGCATTACATCTCACTCCATCACTCCATAAAAGGAATCCAAGCATGGAGCTGGCTACAGTAAGAGGCAGCATATTCATTATTATTATGGTAATAGTAATGACAAATACAAACTAAAAAGTCATTAGAGCTTACAAAGAGTATTCAACACATTATGTCAATTACTCTTGGAACAACTCTCTATCCATTAGAAAAGATCTATTTATTAAAAATGTTTTATGTACAATGCTTGAATCTTTACAGCTGGGATATATAATGAGGTCCTTCATTAATATTTGCAAGTTGATTCAATATCCTTATCAAAATATGAATGCTGAATATCTGGCAAACAATTATGACAATATCCAAATATTCTCTTTACCCTCCCAAAAGAACAAAGTAAAGAAATAACTTGATCATTACATTAGACAATGCTCCAAGCTTAAAGTCTGTAAAAGGCAAAAAAAGCTAAAACATTTTAGCAGGGCACTGCCAACTGTTTCTCCTTACAACCAGCCTGTGGATGCCCAGCAAGGGAGAGGCCACTGAAAAGAAGAGTGGGGGGCGGGGACGAGTAGAAGGTAGGAAAAGCAAACACAGGCTGAGCACCTACCAAGAAAAAGCGAAACAACTTAAAAATGATACAGTTTTGACTCGGTCATTCATAGGTCTGACCATGGGAAAGGAAGTGGTAATATCTGGGGCCAGAGTAGTGGCATGGAACTAAATACAAAAGTTCTTCAGGTAGCGGTTGCACTGAGGGAGGATGGAGAGCTTGGGCTTGTGAACTGAATTCATAGCTTGTGCCTTGAATACCATCTAAGGAAGATGCATTTTTAGCACTGGTGAAAATCATGAAGGATAGAACATTCTGACCCTCACTGAACTGGTACACCACTAAGTGACCAGATCACATTTAGGACAATTAGGGTTGAAACAATACATGACTCATGATTCTGTAGAAAACTTACCAAGGAAAACAATAAATGAAACTGCCACAGTAATGGTGGTGTTCAACAGTTAGTGATAGAAAAGCCATTACAGTAGCACAGACAATGTTCTGCAAACATAAGCAAGGTCACTGTGAAAAATATAGGGACATAAGGATAGAGGAAAAGCTAGGAGCACTGTGATGGTTAGGATGTAAAATGCCTTCGTAGACTCATGTGACTGAATACTTAATCCCCAGGTTCTGGGTGGACTTTGTGGAGATTTAGGATGGTGCCATACTGGAGAAGGTGTGCAGCTGCCAGGTGGGGAGGACTTGGCAGTATTAAAGCCCAGGCTAGCTTGGTGCTTTTGTGTGCTCTACTTCCTGTCTGTTAGTGTGAAGACGCAAGGCCTGGCTGTCTGCTCCAGCCATGCTTAGTATGCCATGAATAAACTTGCCTGGAAACCATATGCCAAATTAAGCCCTTTCCTTATATGAACTGCTTCTTCTGGGGTGTTTGGTCTCAGTAGTGACGCAGTCACTGCTGCACACACCCAGAAAATGTCGATAACTGCATCTGTACAGATAACCATATCTTTACAGTTCTTTCAAACGTAGCCTGTCTTGCCTACATCTACATTTCTCAGTTCCTGAACAAAATGACTTGAAATCTTCAGTAGTTCATCTATAGATTATTGTATATTTACATTGAATAGAAAATCCATATTTTATACTGCTCTCACCAACTATGCATATCATCTTCATAAAGTCCTGAATTAAAGAATCTTTCAGATATTGATATGCAGATATGTGGGTTATGTAAATTCTACCCAACATCTACTGTAATATTTAGGGTCCTCACACCAACAACATCAGTTAAATTACAATCCTCAGAAAATATGCCTCAATCATATGTACTTCTGCTTTCATGTGTTACATGTGACACTTTGGCTGGATACGAGTTTTAACTGCAAAAGATTCTGCTTCCAGAAAAGCAGGTTATAGATACCAAATGCACTTCTAAGCAATGGTCCTATATCCAATTTCAAACACCTATTTCAAATACATAGGAGAATGGAATTCCTTTGTTTTTCACCTAGTAAAGTTTTAGACCAGGGATTGAATGAAGGGTCTATTTCCATGAGACTGTTTTTGCCATTGAGAACTCTGTCGTCTTCAGACACTTGCCGAATGAAGCATTAGCAGGAGCTGCAGGATCACATTGTTTCACACCAAATAGCTTCTACACCTCGATGCATATATCATGTATGTTCTGTTTCTTACATTTCTGTTTTCACACCCACTGCCTAAGTGCAAAGGGAGTTGACGACAAGCTCCAGGGTTTTCTTTCAGCTACTTCAGTTGTATTGATGGTGGATGTTATGGAACATGTAGAAAGGAGAATCCAGATTATGGAGGTCATTTTTCTGGTTTATGCCCTGTGATAGAGTGAAGTTCACTGGGTGACAATTACTCAGCACATTCATTTTAGCCCACTTAGTTGTACAGAAACATCCTTTATATGAAAGAAAAGATTATTCTAAAGAAAGAACCTGAGGTTTGACTTTATAAAATATGGAAAAAAATAGCTGTTACATCAAAAAAAAAATCAACAAGCAGTTCTCCATAACTTTTGAAGAATTTAAAGCAAGGGTATTAAAAAAAATGACTGTAAGAATGTTTGTTTCTAATAGATACTGGGATATCAAAATATTACTAAGATAAAGGACATGATTTCATAATTTGTAGATTTTTTAAAATATGCATTCAGTCTAATTATCTTGAAATTTTCAGTATTTCTATTTCCTAGTGATTTATAATTATTATGAATCCACCAGATAATGTGAAGGAGTCCTGTCCCATCCTACAAATTCACATTTCATGCATGAATTTAAATAAGTTTCTGATTCACCAAACGAATAGGTAACAGATGTTCAACTCCCTGACTAAGGAACTACTCTTGAGATAATAGAACTAATTTTATAATGGAAAGGACCCTGTGACCATAAAACTAAACGGACTTATTTTGTAAAGAAGGGAAGTGAGAGTGGCAAATATTATAGGCCTAATGTGTACTATATTCTAACAACACGTTCAATTCTGCAGCTCAATAATCCAGATCTGAGTCAGCATCTTTATCCTTCTTTCTCATTAGAGACTCAAGCTAAAGTTACAAATCCATAAGGGTGAGTTGAAATTCATCACATCTCTTTTCTAAGCAGTCTTTCTATTCTTCAGCATGCCTGGAAAGAAATTTCAATACCTTTTATTCCACCACAACATAAAGGGATTTTACTTAATTTCTTAATGATCATCTTGGAGTATGCATGATGAAACAGTGGGGAGCTACTCTACATTGTCAGCATTCCAGAAGAGCAAGGAAAATGCCATAGAAAGATGAGGGATGGCTTAGTCATAAATGGAATCAAATTTATGAAGGTGTTGCATTCCGGTTCACATTGCTGGTAGAAATCACCCAACCAGGAGTATCTTCTGGGAAAAAGAGATTTATTTTGGCTTACAGGCTAGAGGGGAAGCTCCATGATGGCAGGGGAAAATGATGGCATGAGCAGAGGGTGGACATCACCCCCTGGCCAACAGAAGGTGGACCACAGCAACAGGAGGGTGTGCCAAACACTGGCAAGGGGAAACTGGCTTTAATACTCATAAGCCCTCCCCCAACAATACACCACCTCCAGGAGGCATTAATTCCCAAATATCCATCAGCTGGGAACCTAGCATTCAGAACACCTAAGTTTATGGGGGACACCTGAATCAAACCACCACAGAAGGGAAAAGTATGAACAGTTGCTGCTGGCAAGAGGGAACCATGCCTACAACAAAGGGCATATATCACATAATTGGGTAAATTTTAAGTGATACAAGGTAGCCAGCAATAAAGGATGAATAAGTGGATTTATGAACGCCTCCTTTGGTATTTTTCCATCCTGATTCACAGTTCTACATTAACAATAGGGAAAAGCATCTACTGACAACTTACCAACCATGCTAGCTATGCTGCTCTCAAAAATCCACCGAGCACTGCACTGTCTTTATTCAGTTACAGCTCCAAAAGTAGTTATAAACCTTGTCAAAAGCCCCCTAAAATCCTGCTTTAAGCTTTCTCTAAGAGATGCTAAAAACCTTTACATTGCCCAAATTTTGGCTTGAAAACATATTTATAATCATATGTATATGATTATATATATGAGAGAGAGAGTTATGTTTAATCAAAATGACATGTAGGTTCAAATCAATCTCTTTCCTGTGCCTTTATAAGCCTGTAACAATTTAGTTACTGCCATATATTCACTTTTTTATTTTTACTTCAGTTAGCATACCTTGATTTAGAAATCATTCACCTGAACTTTCCAAATGCAATTTGATTTTTACTCCCATCCTCTTCTCCTGTCCTCAGGCTCCCTCTTTTCTCCCCCAGTTCCCCTCCTACTATACCACATGTGTCATTTGCCCTTCCTGCCCACCTCTTCTAGCTCATCTCTTTAATTTCCCTTTTGCTTTATCAATGAAACACTTCTACATATTTGACTACATAAGAATTACAAAAGTACATAATTCTCACAACCTACAACATGCACATCTTTCTGGTTGCAGAGGTGTGCCAGTAAAGTGCTTTGCAACAAGTCATCTCTTCTAAGAAACACTCAATTTCTCTGACTCCTCTAGGAATTATGTTAACACGCAAGTAAGCATCGCATTCTGAACCCTTGCAGGCTGAGCTACAGCCACCATTATGCACTCATCTCTTTCCATTTCTGCCTTCCAGCCCTAATTTTCTATGTATGATCACTTTATTCTTATCTTAATCTCGCTTTTATCTATTACCTGAGACTTCTTTACAAGCACTCATCTATCTTTGCAAGGAGAGTAAAGCAGTTCTGTGGAAAGACTGTGAAAGTCAACACTACCTGGTACTAGGTTACACTATACAGTTCAACTCTAAATGGTCACATCTGGTTTTCTGTATCTCACACATTTTCTACAGAGAAATTCTTAGTGAGTAGGTAGGATGGTGGAAAGGAGGAAATGACCTCCAAACTATGACATGGGGCAACATGTGCAACGCTGAAGTTACTCAAGCAGATAGTGCTATGTATACAACCTCTTAAAACTAATAAGGAGTAGCCACTCTCTAAAGAAATAACACAGTTTAACTTAAAATGTGAAAGGAAGACATACTGGGAAGATCGACCTGTAATAGAAACAGTATAAAATTCACCTTGAACTAATAATGGCTTGTGTCTATTTACTGTTGATAAAAACGACTGTACCACAAAGTGAATTCTGGTTTTAAGACAATATTTTAGATGGTTTATGTATTTTTTAAATATTACATTTATTTAGTTGAGAGAGAGAGAGAGAATGAGAGAGAGAGAATGGGCATGCTGGGTACTCTAGCCACTGCAAATGAACTCCAGATTCATGTGCCACCTTGTGCATCTGGATTTATTTAGGTACTGAGGAATTGAACCTCGGTTCTTAGGCTTTGTTGGCAAGTTCCATAACTGCTAAGCCATCTCTCCAGCCCCAGTTTATGTATCTTAAATAGATCTCACAATTTAATTAATTTGTTGAACTTTTCAGGTTAATGCTTTTGTGCACAGGTACAACACATTGTAGTTAAAGTAGTATATATGTTTAAACTTTTAAATAGTAGTTAAAATTGTGAAAAACAAGGTTAGTTTGCCCCATAACAGACATGCCACTGTTGCACCCATTGGTTCATTTGGTGTGACTGGCCTAACTTAAGGCTTGCAGTGTCCACTGTTGTTTATCTCCCCTGATGAATTTTCTCACTCCCATGGCACTGCATGCAGTATAGCATTTTCCAGATTTTTGTCAGCTGGTCTACAGAGAGGAGGTTTTCAGCTCAGCCCCCAACTTGATTTCTCAGCAACCTTGTAGCCCAAGCATGTGGAGTCTTCAGCAATAGGGACTTACCATCTATTCCTGGTGGGAATCAAGAACCTTGGCAATGGTTTGTGATGTTTTGGGATATCAGGGACCTCCCTGGCCAATGACTCATTGGAAGACATCCCATTCCCTGGCACTGAATTTTTCTACTAATAATCTATGCCTTCTGGATGTACCATTGTCCACAAAAAGTAGGTTTCCTTATAACTTATTCATACCCTGTCAGACTTTGAATAACGCTCCCCCCACCCTTCCTGTACTCAAACTCTTACCCTAAACTCACTTTTATCTTTCCATCACCAGTAATCTGTTCTTCTACTTACATATATACATTTGATCCTTGATTGCCACATCACACACTTTCCAAAGCACCTAGAAGTCACTACTGTCCCTAGAAAACCATGCAGGCTGGAAGCATTTCCTTTGTGGCTACTCCACAATGAACTCCTGGTTTCTGCCCCCACACACACACACACACAAAGATAGTTATTCCTCAGCCATTCAGTCAGTCCTGGAAACCAACTTCCCAGCAATGTGATGACCACAAAAACAAGTATCACCAGCTGAATGTTCTTCTGAGATCACCTACTGACAACTCTATGGTAACTGGAGCATGGTACTCCCACTGAGATAACTCATTTGACCCTGATGCTGCACAAGCACTCATCAAAAGGTTGGTAAATTGAAAAAAATGGCAGGTAACCCCTGTGGAGTCTTTGCCAGCCTCCCCTAAATTGTCATGTCATATTATCTAATACTTCCTTAGCCAGATTCCAAGAATTCTATAGACTGTAATTTAATCCTAGGAAAACTAGAGGATATTAAATGATCTAAACTGTCTTAGCCAGAAATCTCTGATTTGGCTGCCCTTTGAAGTTTGTATCTAAAACTTTTTGATGTCTTAATATTGTTTTTAAAATTGTGGAGGAAAGTTGACTTTGTAAATCATTTTAGGGTTGCAAAAATGACATTATGATGATGAATGGCACAAGGCTCTAAAAAGCGTTTCTCTGAATATTAAATTAATCACAAAGCAAGCCTGTCTAACATTAACTCCTGATAACTCAGAGGTCCTGTGGCATTCCAGATGCTCTGTGAAACAAAAATATTCTGTCTGCATTATGAGCACCTTTCCACATCTGCCATTCTGTTATACAATAAAGTCTTGTTCTTTTGTTGCAAGATTGCCCTGGTTCACTTTTTTTTTTTATTATTAATTTAAACCATGTGGGTAAAGGGTGATCCAGTAAGCCATAGGATTTCAGATCAGAGCTTTCATACAATCACGTGTAACATCAAACATCTGGATATTTAGATGAATAGGAAAGGGGAAAATTAACAGGAACTAAGGCATTGTCTGAATGAATATATTTTAATTGTATATGAGTCTATTCACATTGAATATTCAGTCTTCACATGTTTTTCTTAAGCAATAGCCAGTTTCTAATAAAAAAATTCACATGTATCAGTCACATATAAATGCATAATAAAATGCATAACAAAATAGCTTTCAACAAAAGTCTAAAAGTATTAATGTCAGAAATCAGTAACATAAAATCAGTTTTATATTATCTAAAAATAAGCTTAACAGCTTCCTTAAGGACAGCATGATGTACCTGTTTTCCTTGAACACTGATGCTTAACTACAGTGTCTGCCAGAAATATTTTTCTTCTCAGCATTCAGACACACTTTGAATAAATATCTATTTATGTTACTCGATTGTAAATGACAAATTCATATTTTACTTTCACCATTTCTTCCTATTTCCTAAACTTTTCTTACCCTCTTTCCATAAAAGTTTTTGAAGAAAGGAAGCCATGATCATGAACAATTTGAAAAATAATTGACCTTGTTTCAAATTTTCATGTTCTTTGATACCTAAAACTCATAGACAATTAATAGTAAAAGGGAGATACTTAATGTATCTCGCTAACGAAATTATTCTTTCCTCAGTTTCATAAGCCATTTGAAGCAGAATGCTACCCAGAACCTTCCAAGAAACAAAAATAATTACTTTTGCTAAGCTTACTAGGGTTATGTTGCTTAGGATTAAAACAATATTAGAATTAAGATTAGGGCAATATTCTATTTAGTACCAAAATGGGAGGCATAGCAAGTCTGTGGGAGGAAGAAAATAAAGTCATAGTTGACTCCCAATTCATAGGAAGTTCTACTACAGTCCAAAGCAGTTTTTCTTGACCAATTATTCCCAGAGATCTGCTCGAATGGATGGTATTGTGTTCTGTAGCCCAGATGCTGTGTAGTTTACTGCAGAAGCCAGGTGTGGACATTCAAAAGTAAAAACCTCAACATCAAAGAAACAAAGGTTGATCCTGTTGAAATGTTTCAGCCACAAGTCATTCACATGACGAGAGACTTTTTGTTTCATGAGGTGTTTACATCCTTTGTTGTTAAGGCTATTTATTACCTTTGAAAACAGAGCACCATCCTCTCTGGAATACTACAGAGTGTGATATGGTCTTGAGTTATGGCAAAGAAATGACTAATGTTTGCAATGAAAATTTCATCTTTTAGGTTTTAAAGTAAAAAAAAAAAAAAGGGACAAAGTTTTGTTTGTTTAACAAAAAGAGAACTTAAATTTGTTGATGGCCGTGGAAAGAATGAAGCAAAAGTCAGTGGGAAGGAGAACTTCACAAAGATCATTGAGGAAGAGGGGATGGAAAGCTCAGGTCAGCTTCATGGATGAGACCCTACCGACTGGCATCACTGGAGACCTGTGGAATTGAGCCATCTATTTACTCATTAATGCAACAAATATTCATGGAGGACCTTCTCAACAGAGAACAATGTGCATGCCAATGCAAAGAAAAGTGCCTTGCTTCAAGGTGATTACAAACTTGTTCACTGTAAAGGTGCAAGTGTTAGACTGAGCAATATTCAAGTAGCCACAGAAATTTTGGCAAAAGGGACACAAGTCCTCATGGAATAGAAGCTATCTCCACAGAGTGGGGGAGGGGGAGAACTGAGAATGAGGCCAGAAATAGCATTGGTCAGAGAAAGAAGTAAGTGAGCCTAGTTTAGGGAGGAGGTGTGAATTGTCTGGGGATGAGCAAGTGCATAGGAAGTGAGGGAGGCAAGGTAAGAAAGGGCATGAGTTAATGCATGAGGGGTTTAGAGAAATTTTTTTTTAAAGTTCTCTGAAGAACACAATTTATCACTTCTGATCTCCACTACTCCAAAGGGAAATTTTATCTCAGATTAACCTGTCCCATTCAATACCAACCTCCATCACTTGGCCTCCCTGGAGACTTACAACATCTACTATCCCCTAGCCCATACCATAAGCCATATGTTCCTTCAAAACGTAGTCATGATCTGGTTAAAAAGAAGAAATACACAATAAATATTTACATTGATGTTCCACTGTTTACTCCTTAAGAAAATATTTTATAAGATATTTTTAAGAGAACTTGCAAAAAGTAATGAGGACTGAGATTCACATTGGGCCCTTTGGGCCTGTTGAGGATTATTTGAAAGTAGAGAAACTAATGGCTTACTTTCTCTCTAAACAATCTTACTGCTGCTGCCTTTTGTTCTCTGTTGGTATCATTTATGTAGTAACTGAACATCTAGCACTGGCTAGGTACTCCCTTGATATTTCAATTTATTTTCTCATTTGATCTTCATTGAAAAATAAAAAAAGACTTGACTCATTATCTTCCTTTTCACTATTAAAAAACTACAATGCAGTGATCCAAGTATTTTGTCTGAGGTCACAGGGATGGTAAATACAGCTCCAGTAATGTTACTGAAGTTACACAAATATTCAGTGGCAAATTTTTCATGCTCTATTAATACATGAAGTTCCAAATAGAGATATGGTTAAAGATTTTGCTCATGAAACAAAAACTTCCCAGGTCTGTAAGTTCCTTTAAAGTAACTGAATACTCTCTGGGGAACACTCAATGTATTCCTGGGAAATATACCCATTGGTTTGTAAGAACTGAATCATGATTAAACTCTTGACATTTTATCTGTGGTTGCAAATATCTGTGCACCTTCTTTTTTGCTTTAGCTGATACATCACTATAGTAATATATGTCTATGTCTGATCCATAAACACTACAAAAACTACTCTCTATCTTCTACTTCTTCCTGCCATTTTTTTTTTCTAATTTTCACAGATAGAAATAAGTTATATTTGGTTTAAAAAAAAAAACAAGCACATGATACCATTGACACATTTTACTTTAGCACAATTACTGTCATATCTTACAACTTTGAGCAATCATTTGGAGATCAAGATATATTATCAAATGCTGCAGATCAGTAATTCAAAAACTTAACAGTATTAAATAACAAATTATCTTACATAATTCTGTAAGTTGACTGAGCTCAGCTGCCTAACCTGGCTTTATTTTGGGGTCCCAGTTGATTTCAGTCAGGAAGTGACTGGGCATCGAGTCATTAGAAAGCTTCTTTGCTGCTGATCATACTGAATGGGAGGCACATGAAGGGTTTGATTAGACATTCATCTGCCCAAGTGACTCTGTGACTGGCTTAGTCATCTGGTGTGCTCCCCACCCAGCATATGAAGCATGTATGTGTGATCTGCCTGGATTCAGAGCTGTTATTCTAAAACGTTAAAATAAAAACTACCAGACTCTTAAAAGATGAATTTGGAAGCTGACACAATGTAATATTGTCATAGTGTATTGGTCAATGATGTCACAACCTCATTCAAGACTCAGGAGTTGGGAAACAGACCCTTTCTCTCAAGAAGGAGAGCATGAAATAACTTGTGACCACCTTTAACCCACCATACTAGGATCTTGGTTGTAAATAGAGATAATCCCTAAATATATTTGAGGAAAAAATATGTAACTTCCCAAAGTACTAAAATAAAAGTAAATCTGTGTAGTATAATTTAATATGCTTTATCATTTCTCATTAGAGTTATTAGAGACAATTTTGATTCATTATAAATTTAAATTTTAACTAACCTACAAATAGAACATAACCAATATCCAATAACCAGTATCCAAATGTAAGGATTATCCATGTTAGTTGCTGACTAAAAATGTGATAGATGGTGTAATTTATGGATAACTTCAACACAGCCCAGATGAATTGTCAAAGATGTTGTGATTCATGATTTCAGGGTGTAGAATAGCAATTCTTTCATGCTACTTAAAATAAGGAAAAAGTTATGGCTAACAGCATAACAAATCATATGACTTTATAATGATAATACTAATTTTCATATATTTCCAAGGGAAAATTTTTCTTTTCATAAGTGTTTTTTAATGACCATTTAAACAGTACTTGACATCCACACAGAACTTAAACTACACTATAGTGGTTTGATTCAGTTCATTAGTAAATCTGTGGGAAAAAAATCAGTGGGCCTTTAATTTGGGATTAAAAGACTTTTCCCTATGACTTTTAATTTAAAATTGCAGGAAGCAGCATAGGATAGAAGTCTTTAAAATCACATAAGTGAATGTAAATAGTCACAAAGATAGCATTAGCAGACATGTTTCAAGATGAAAAGCATTTATGACCTTGAATAAAACTTGCATAAAATCTTTTATTAGTTTTGTACTCAATGTATACACTCAAGTTAGCACCATTGTTAGCCTCCTCCGTGTCCAAAACTAATAAAAAAAAAAAATTTGTGTGATGGAGAGAAGTTAGAGATCTATAACTCTGACACTGGGAAAAGAGTAATAAAATGTGTATTTTCACACTAAAGACTATCAATAGGAATATAAAACTATCATACAGATATGAAAACTTGAATGCTAAATGGAAAACATAAAAAATAAGAGGACATGTGTGAAAGCATGTTTTATAAAATGAATAAGAACAGTACAAATATGGGTATCTTTCCTTGCTGTATTGGATTTTTTGTTGTTGTTGTTGTTGTTGTTGTTTTGGTTGATGGATTTTGGTTCTCCATGATTTTCACTGCCTTCTATAAAAAAACAAAAAACAAAAAACAAAACAAAAAAAAAAAAAACCTCCATCCAAGAGTGAGAGCAGCAGCATGGATTAAAAGGAATGATTGGTTACTTGAGAAACTCTTTGGTGGGTGTAGTCACCCTTCTTGGCTCAAGATCACTGGGAACTTCTCTGAAGTTGATGGCTTTCCTTTCCAGAGGTGTCTGACTTGGTTCTCTGTATCAGGTATGAGTTCTTTCCCACTGAGTAGGGTGATATCCAATCAGAGAGCTTTCTGGCTTGTTGATTTCATCTGAAGCAGGTTCCCCTGCTTGTTCACACTGTTGGTGGCCATTTGCCCTAACAGCTCATGGAGACTTATGAAGGATAACCAGGAGGGAGTTGGCTTGCTTCAGATATTCAGCATGACCTCTCAAAATTTACTTTAGCCTGATTACTTTCATTGCTTAACTCTACCCGGTGGCTATCTGTCCTTAGTTTACTCCTGCTGAACTTCAAATTCAGCTTTTGATATCTGTTCTGGGATAATAGAACAGATCCAGAGGGCACTTCTCCATACTAACTGGACTTCAAGCTTTGTGAGTTGATGGTGTCAGAAGAAATTTGTAGGAGGAAGGTGACAAAGTCTACTGCCTGCTGAGCTCTGAGACGCTGCCTAGCTTCTGCTGCAGAGATCCTCAACATGGCACATATGTGTGTGAACATCCAACCTGCGGGTGCAGAACATAGACTCTTTTAATAACCTCACAGCCCCACCCTAAATTCAGAGAGCAACTCCCCACTGGCCTTCTCATGTACAGTGTATGCATTTAGCCCTCCTACATACAGGAATACCTGACTATCTCTGGCCACCCACCAGTCATGTCACCCACAACCCCATTCACTCAGTGACTGTGAACCATCGGAGACCCAGATAGCCAGGCAAATTTCTCTGCCATCAGACGCCCAAGATCATGCTATTTGTAGGGACATGTGGCGCTTGTTCCTTTTTTTAAGCTCATCTTCTCTTAGCTAGTTTACCCTTGCCCGAGGTTACTTTTTAGAGTACTTTTGACATTGTCACTGACTTACCTTAATAATTCTTAATATTAAATTCTCCCTGCTTTGGTTATGTTGTGATGTCTATCCTGATTATATTCAGAATATTATAAGAGATAGGTACAAATCATTTTTAATTGCATACTTTTGGGTCCAGCTCTACTAGACAATGCTGCAAAAGAGAGTGTACCTGAAATGAGGGGAGAGAGTTAGGGAAGGAGAGGGAGAGAGAGGAAATATTGAAAACAATGTCAAGATGATTGTGTTTAAGTAAAATTACAAATAAAAATCAGTTCCAGGTATAAGAGACAGATGAATTGGCAATTCACAATGATATCGACCTATGACTCTCCTTACTATGCTAAAGGGGTTTTCTTGGAGAAAATCTGGGTCTACCTGAGGCTAAGGTTTTTGCTTCACTGAGAGTTTCTCAAGCTATAATTATAGCCTGACTGCATCCAAAAAGTAGGGAATAAATAAGGGAGACCTTAAATGAAATACACTGTGAAAAAGCCAGTATATTGAAATTATCACCAAATTGTATAGTTAAGCCATCATTAAAATATTTAATTTCTAAAAAAACTTCATGTGTTTAATATTAACAATCTATTTATTATTCCACATCTCAAGCAGCAAAAGAGCTAAGCATAAGATGAAAACGTATTTGAATTTACATTATCAATGTTATTCAAATATATACAGCTACTTAGAAATGTACCTTCCTTAGAAAAAGTACTAATTAGTACTGTAAATAACTTTCATATCAAATTTTTTAAAGTGAAGTAGAATCTCTTTAGTGACTATTAAGAAAATAATACTTAATATTGTCTAAATGAATAAGGTTATGATTATGTTAATTTCAAATCTGGTATGAAATAGATCTATTAGTACTTCTTTGTCAAGAAAAAGTTCAATTAATTTTGCCCTCATGGCATAAGAGGACAACTATTTAGATATTTTCTGCATAAATATGTAATAATCTTTCTAACATCAACAAGATTAAAAGCCATCTTATTATTAAAAACAAATGCTAGTGATCAGTGAAGGAGGATATGTTTCTGTAATGTTAACTCCAGTGTTCTCTGACTATAATTTCAGTTATACAGGGCCAGAATATTAAGCCATCAAAAAATAATACATGGGAAAATTGCTGATTCCATGTACTTTGGACAAAATATTACCTTTAAAATATGTTTAAAAAAGTTTTCTTAGTATTATATAACTTCTTGGGTTGTGTGGTTTTCATATTTTTAAGTATTTTTACTGAACCATTGGTCTTATATTTAATTGTTCACCACAAAGGGAGGCTTTCCAAGCTTCCAAAATAATAGAATCACATTAAATTCCATTGAAGTTTAGGATGAAGACTGCATGAGGTTACATCCTGATGGTAACTGTAATCAAGACATTTTTGAAAGTCTGCTTGGTATTTGTGATCTATTGGAAAAAAGAAAAAAGATTACTTTAAAATGAATTGTATAGAAGTCTCTTCCAGAAGTACCACATTCAATTAGGACAACTAAGCACAAACCAGAGTTCACACACTTCTGCCTGTCTTGTACACAATTTAAAAGGAAAATATAAAGAGAATTCAGGGGATTACAGTTACAAAGAGCTGGGATCAAAACTGAATCATGGACTAGAATTCTTAGCTGATAACAGCAACGTTTATGGTCTGGAAAACTAGAGAAATAGCTCAAGACCAACTTTTACTAATGAATATATTTCTTCAGTGAATAATGTCATTTCATTGAAGTGTAAATCACATGTATAGTATAACAAATATTCATATTTGATAAATGTTGACATGCATACATACCTGAGATATCATCAACAAAATATTAGAGCATGTCTATCAGTGCCAATAATTTCCATAGATCACTTTGAAAATCTTTGTTCTAAAGCACATAGCCCTGATTCACTGGAGCTTTCACTTGCCATAGATAAGGTTGTATCCTCTAGACATTTATGTGAATGAAATAATAAGACATGCAGTTTAGTTTTTGTCTGTCTCTTTTGTCTTATTGCTGTAAGGCGTCCATATTTGAAAGTCTATCCAAAGTCCATTCCTTTAGGACTGCCGAGTAACATTCCGTGGTTTACATCCTCCACAGCTTGTTTGTTCATTTATCTGTTGATGACTCTGAATTGTGTCCAACTTATATCTCTTACAAGCAAATCTACTATGAACACTTGCATGCAATTTTCATTTATATTAGAAAATGCCTGAGTGAATAGTTGGAATAGAATATAAGTGTATTTTTAACTCCTGAAGTGACTAAGATTGCCAGACTGTTCTCTATAGTAATTTTATATTTCAACTATTAGTATACAAGTTGAAAATTCTAAACATATTTACCAATACTATTATTGTCAATCTTTTAAAATGTTTACTTATGAATTTATTTTAGAGAGAGAGAGAAAGAAAGACAGTGATAGAGAAAGAGAGAGAGAATGGGCACACCAGGGCCTTTAGCCACTGCAAAAAAAAAAAAAACTCCAGACACATGTACCACCTTGTGCATCTGGCTTATGTGGGGAATTGAATCTAGACCTCAGGCTTCACAGGGCAGTGCTTAGCTACTAAGCCATCTCTCAAGCCCCTGAATACGTGTATTGTTATCACAATGTGAATTAAATTTGCATTTTTCTATTTATTGATGATGTAGAGCTTCTTTCAAAGTGCCTGTTATAATGAAAATATTTTATATGATGAAGTACTTGTCCTAATATTATCATTTCTTTTTAGTAATGATTTATTTACTTATAAAGGACGTTTTATTGCATTTAAAAATATACTATAGTTATCTCATTTTAAATTAATTATTGCATGATGTGTTTCATATAAAATACCTTTTGAATAATAAGTTTTACTTTTTGGGCAGGAGAGATGGCTTAGCCTGCAAAGCCAAAGGATCCTGGTTCAACTCTCCAGGACCCATGTAAGCCAGAGACACAAGGGGAGGGGGTGCATGCATCTGGAGGTCGTTTGCAGTGGCAGGAGGTCCTGGTGTGTCCATTCTCTCTCTCTCTCTCTCTCTCTCTATCTATCTATCTATCTATCTATCTATCTATCTATCTCTTTCTCTCTCGCTCTCGCTCTCACTCTCTCTCAAAAAAAAACAACAAATAAATGTTAAAAAATGGTTTTTACTTTTGTTAAATGGTTTACTTTTGTTAACATCAATTTCAAGTTATTTGAATTTCAGGCTTTGGAAATCATATCTATGAAATATTTATAAAACTAGACACAAATGATAAATCCTTCTGCCTTTTAAAGAATTTATAGCTTAAGCTTTAACATGTATGGCTATGACCCATTTTGAAAATTTAATTTGATTTCAATGTATATAGAATTAAAGTTAGGATGGGGGTAACAGAAAAAATGTATGATGGTTAATGAGAGGACAGAAACTTGCAATCATAGATTGAGTTACAAGAAGATTTTGAAGTTTGTTGTAACTTAGCTATATATTTCTGATATATATATATATATATATATATGATATATATATATCATATATATACATATATCATACACACACACACACACACACACATATATATATAAGTAGTTTGACTCTACAGTTCAACTGATTCCCTATTTCTCTAGCTTTTGTAAAATAGAAGTCTAGGCATAAATTGAATAATAAGATATTAATGACATCTACAGTGAAAACTATCAGAAGCTTTGAAAAATGTTTGAAGATACTAAAAGACGGAAAGACCTCTGATGTTCATAGATCACAATTAATATAGTCAAAATGGCCATGTTACCTGAACCAATCTGCAGATTCAGTGCAATCCCATCAAAACTCAATGACCTTCATCACTGAAGTAAGAAAAATAGCCCGAAGGTTCATATAAAAACATGAGATAATATGACTAGCTAAAACAATCCTTGAAAGAAAGAGTAATGCTGGAGATTTCATAACAGTTAACCTCAAATTATACTGCAGAGCCATTGTTATAAAGACAGTATCATACTGTATCACATCAAACAGCATCACAGTATACATATAATGCTCCAACAGAATAGAAAATCAGACAGAAGAGCAGGTATCCACAGCCATCTGATTCTTAACACATGCATACACATACATTCAAACATGATTCCATACCCATGCATGCACAACACACGCACACAATAAAAGCATAGGATTCAGCTGCAGCAGTCTGGGTAGTTACTCTAACACATCAAAGTGAGCTTATGGCAGAGACACCTGAACATCCTGGTTTGTTGCTCCCTGCACTACTCATGATAGTCATGCTAATCAAACCAGGTGTCCATCAACAGATGAATGGATAAACAGGATGTGATATGTATGCATACTGAAGCTGTTTTAGCAGAAACTAAAAGAAAATACAGCATTTTAAGAAAATGAGTAGGACTGGAGATCATCATTTTAAGTGTGTAAGTCAAGCTCAAAAAGGCAAATAGGACTGCAGATATGATTCAGTACTTGCTTGGAAAGCCTGATGGCCCAGGTTTGATTCCCAAGAACTCATGTAAATCCAGATGCACAAAGTCGCGCAGGCATCTGGAGTTCATTTGCAGTGGCAGGAGACCCTGGCACCTCCATGTTCTTTCTTTCTCTGTCTCTCTCTCTTTTTCTGAGGCAGGGTCTCACTCTAGCTCAGGCTGACCTTGAATTTGCTGTGTATTCTCAAGGTGGCCTTGAATTTATAGGGATCCTCCTACACCTGCCTCCAGAGTGCTGGGATTAGAGGTGTGCACCACCACGCCCAGCTCATGCTCACTCACTCTCTTGTTCTTGCTTCTCTTTGCAATTTCTCTAATATTTTTTGCTTACATTTTTTACTATCTTTTAGTATAGCTTTTATTTAAAAATATGCTTGCATTTTGTGTCTTTTAAAAATATTTTTCTTTTTTTTCATTTATTTTAACAGATTATACTCTTTTATTCCCTCTGCCCTGTTTCTGATTTCCTAGAGCCCTTCTCTGTGAGGTCATAAGATTTATTGTGGGGTCAGGAAGGCCCTTTGGTTTCTCTTCAGATCTTAAAAACCTTTTATTCTCTTCCTGTATCTACCTCTTTTTCTCTTGTCTGCCTGCCTCTCTCTCTCTCTTAAATGAATAAAATAAAAAACATTTTTTTTAAAAAGGCAACTATCCCATGTTTTCTGTCATATGTGGAATTTAGGCAGGGAGTAGGGCTATTAGGAATATGGAAAAGGCAAAGGAAGGGGGAAGAGGGATCAGAAAGAAGACTGGAAAGGGTGAACATGATCAAAGTACATTATATGCATGTATGGAAATGTCACAATGAATCTCCTTACTTTAAGATAAAGTTAATGTATGGTAATAAGAAAAGAAAGGGAAGCTGGGTGTGATGGCACATGCTTTAAACTCCAGCACTCAGGAAGCAGAGGTAGGAAGATCACCACGAGTTTGAGGCCACCCTGAGACTCTACAGTGAATTCCAGGTCAGCCTTGGCTAGGATGAGACCCTCTACTTCATAACACCAAAAAATATTAAAAGCATTTAAATTGAGCAAAATGTTTTATCATAAATAATAAACAAAAAATGCGTCAATTCCACAGATTTTATCTTTAGTTTCTAATTAGAGAACTGGGACAAACAGAAGTCCTAGCAATTTATGCTGCACAACCCAGGAAGTCAAACACACTAAGTATGTATAGAAGAAAAGATAAAAGCTTAAAAGTTGAATCTGGAAGAATTAGCACCAGATTTCTGATGGCCATGGCATAGATTCTAACATCATACTAATGGTTGTGAAGTCATAGAAATGTTGTGAGCTGAAGAGTGGCAACCAGGTGTGCAATGAATGTTAAAAGGACCATTTTAGGGCTAGAGAGATGGCTTAGCAGTTAATTTCTTGCCTGCAAAGCCAAAGGATACAGGTTTGATTCTCCAGGACCCATGTAAGCCAGATGCACAATGTATTGCATGTATCTGGAATTTGTTTGCAGTGGCTGAAGGCCATGTCATGCCCATTCTCTCTCTCTCTCCCCCCCCCTCTATCTATCATCTACCTACCTCCTTCTCTCTCTCAAATAAATAAATAAATAAAATTCTTTTAAAAGGATCACTTTAAACTGCAGGGCAAAAAATGCATTACAGCAGGGTAAGGTACTCAAGACCAGGTAGGAATATCAAACACTGTGGGCAGAGAAGAAATAAGGTAAGTCACTGGAATGAGAAGTGTAGGGTGTACTTTGGCTGAAGACAAGTAATAAGCAGAGAAAACATATTCCTGGAATGGAAGAGACAAAGGTTATAGCCATAAATCAAGCAGGAGTATTATAATAAATTTTGGGAGGTGAGGAGAAAGACATCCATGTGTGGAATTAAAAGCAGACAGGAGACTCCAAAATGATTCTATTAACTCAGCCACACATAGGGGGTAAGATACTTGCTTTGAAAGGGGCTTTGAAGTAATGAACAATGGGTGGGCCATTGTGGCTCTAGATACATGAAGTGATTTAGTCAACTGAGGATCTGAGAATTACACTGGGTATGTTGAAAGAGGTCCTCCTCCAGAAGTAAGGAAACAAGAGCACATCAAACAGCTTCAGAAAATCAGATGGTGTTCGTGAATTAATGCAACTTGGATGCAGTAAGAGGAAATTTGTCTTAAGTAGAATTTTGGGGCAGGAGAGATGGCTTAACAGATAAGGCACTTGCCTGTGAAGCCTAAGAACTCAGGTTTGATTCTCTAGGTCCCACATAAACCAGACACACATGGTGGTACATGCATCTGGAGTTCATTTGCAATGACTAAAGGCCCTGGAAAGCCCACTCTCCTTCTCTGTGTCTCTAATAAATAAATAAAAATAATTTTTTTAAAAAAAAGAATTAGAATTTTCTTGTTCCATAGAGCCTGCTTGTGAAAGTGTGTCTGAAGGCCACAGTCTTTCAGGACTCTGAGACTCAGAAAGCAATGCTTCTTCTATGATAATAATTGTCTCCATCCATGATACTAACCAATATGGAGATTATATAATCCGCAAATGATAGCTATCCAAAGCCACAAAGAGGCTAAAGACAGCAGAAGAATAACCAAAAATCCCTATCTTGGGACTGGCAAGTCAAGACCCAGGAAAATGGTTAGGGAGATTTCTGCTTCAAAGTTGTTAGTTCTTATACAGCCAGTATTTTTAAGCTTAAGTCAAGCACTTAGATCATATAGGACAGAAATAAATCTATATGATACCCTTGGTATCATTGCCTAAACTTACTTAATAAAAAAAAAAATCAAATGAAATTAATCCAGTATTCTTTACTATAACAAAAGATGATAAAAGTTTCCAATAAAAAAAAAACTGTGAATAAAATTTATGGTATCAATGCATGTGTGTGTGTGTATAATATGTGTGGCATGGTGTGTAGTTAGTGTATGCACATTTTTATGTGGCTATATATGCATATCATACACATGCATGCAGAAGGCAGAGGAGCAGGTTGAATGTCCTTGTCTATAGTTCATCTGGGTGTTTTCTTGAGACATAGTCTCCCACTGAACCCAGAGATTCAGTATTTGCTGTCAGACTACCTGACCAGTGGACTTAGTGATCCTTTAGCCTCTGCTACTCACAATAGGACTTCCAGATTTATGTGGCTATGTTGGATGTTTATGTGGGTACTGAGGAATTGAGCTTGGATTGAATCATTAAACCATGCTTCTACAGTAAGTACCCAACTCCCCTGATCCAATTCTCCAGGCTTACAATATATATTTCAAAGGACTTATCAAATGGATGAATGATTGTGCTAATTTCTTGGCTAAGAGCAGGAAGGTTAAACCCAATGTTGGTAGGAAGCAATATTTGAGGATGACATTCTGGAGCTGCAAGTATACTTGAATACAGATTTGTACACTTACATGTTCTGGACTCAGCTATGTGGAGACTTCGAATCTGAGAAGATAGGTGAGCACTCTACATAGCACTGAGGTATTAAGATAATACATATAATGCATGGTCAGCATTTAATGAGCACATAACACATATTAACAACAGCACCATGATACGAGTGTGAGAAAGCCCAGAGTCTGCAAGAAGAGAGATATCTGTCAAGTATGATTCAAATTATTTCTTTGAAAAACCTTTGATTTAATGCCTACAATTGATAGATACTCTTCAAGTTAATGAAGAGTCACACCTGAAAATCAATGAAAGGATAAAATCCAGACCTCATGCTGAGACTAGTTAGGAAAGAAACAGGATGATTTGTGGTGAGGAAGGTGTAAGCTAGGAATAAAGAGGGAGGAAGAAATTGGGCAAGTAAGTCTTCAGGCTGTGATGTACACACACATGTGTGACAAGAGACAAAGAGCCAGAGCTTCAGGGAGCTTCAGAATGTATTGCACAAGCTACAAATCTTGGCCAAAATGACTAGGAGCTATATACCTCACAAAGGTTTTCTCACAGAAAAGTCACACTGGGCAAAAATTTCCAGGCTTTTGTGTCCTGATTATTCCTAGCACAGAGGTCAGTGTCTCTGGAGTGAGATGTCCTGACCTGAGGGGTGCAAGAGGTTCTGTAGATTTTTCAATAGAAGGCTTCCTGCCAACTACACTCCCTAGAAAAGAGCATGTTCTCTCTGAGACAGACATGGGAGTGGTCTACCATCATGGACACCACGCTTTGTTCACTGTGTCCCATAATTTACCTCTCCAGTTTTGTACGAAGTGGTGGCTCCTTCCAGAGTCTAGTTAGTCTCTCTCCCTAAGCAAATATAGAAAACAGTGGTTAGCAGAACCAGCTGTAAGCAGTTCTGGCAGCACTTCTACGGTGGTAGCTGGCATTAATGACCTTCCTTTTCTAATCAACAGTCCACATTCTGCCCACTTCTCAGCCATTTTCTTAACTAGTCTTACAAGCAAGTTTGTTTCTGGGATAACCATAGCTTCCTTCGTCATAACTGAGCAAAGGAAATGCAAGAGGTGACAAGAAAGATCGCCTGTATTACTTTCTCTTTCCTCTTACTTCATGCTGCTTGCTGGAAGCTGGTGACCTTTTCATGTCTTCTAGTCCCTAGACACAAAACTCCAATGTGTCATCTGGTCCTCACAGCTTTTAATTGCACATGGTCTTTACTCTTAGCCAAGCATTCATCATCTTTGGAACTAAAAAATGTCATGAGACCTAAAATTGGTTGCCACTTTTTCTACTCTCCTGCTGCAGAAGACAAGGACCATCAGCTTTCATATGTTCTTCTCAGACATTGGTTTTCATTATCCTTCACTATGATATCATCACCATGTATTAATAGCCAGCCCATCCCCAATACCTTTCAAAAGTCCCCATTATTTTGCCATCCCTTCCCTCTCCCTTCCAAAATCTTTCTCAGGTACATTGATTACATTTTTTTTCCAATAGATCAGACCCAACCTTTCCTTCATAATTCACATGCTTCTATTGTCATATCGTGTTGAATTTGTTTCAGAATTTATTCAGATCATAGCCATTTAGTGTCACTGCAACTCTTACCAATATCTGAGCTGCTCTGATAGCCTCTCAGAGGATATCACTATTGCCTGTTCTTTCTATTCAGATTTATTTTCCACATATTTTCTGGTGCAAAGAAACATTCAAAACATTCCAAGGTTTCATGATCCATCTTGCTTAAGCTAAAGTCAAAGTCCTCAAACAGCTAAAAAGGCCTGTAATTATAAAAATACTACCCCATATCACAATACTGAACTCATCTCTGGAATTTTATACATGCCTTGGTTTTTATTATTAGTTATATACATAGTGTGTATCCAGCTATGTTGGTACTATCGTTAGCCTGCTCTGCAGGGACCCTCCTCATTCAGGAATGTGGGTAGTACATTGTGGGGTTAGCCAAAAGTTATGGGTAAAAGGCAATGTCTCTGTGAGTAATGTCAACTTGTGGCTCTAACAATCTTCCTGCCCCCTCTTCTGCAAATTTCCCTGAGCCATGATGTGTTTGTTTTAGGTATACTTCAGTGATGAGGTCTTGGGAGTCTCTGTGTCTCTGTATATCAGTTTTTGTAGGAGTTGAATGTTCTCCATGTTTCTCTCCTTCACCCTTGTGCTGGTATCAGGTTCACCAAGAAAGCAGAACTTTTGCTTATTTCCCAACTACTCTTGGTTTCAGCTAGGTCCCTGGTGAGGTATGATGGGCTGATTCTCTCCTCAGGTTCTGCATCCATCTGAAAAAGAGAGGCAAATTCTCCAAAGGAGAGTGAAGTCAGTACCAGATAAATGGGATAAGCAGTATTCTTTTAGAAATAATTTAATAGGTGTAGGCCCTCTTGTAGCCCATGATTGGTGGGAGCTTGATAATAGTGTTGCTTCAGTTTTTATGGCAGTGATAGTTTTCCAAGAGCCAAGTCACCTTATCTTCATGGAAATAAAAGCACTCTTTGCCTAGAGCTTCTCCAACATGCACACAACAAAGTTTCTCCTTTCCTTCAAGTTTTTGCTCGAATATCACTCATTTACTCCTGCACAATAAGTCTAGAATGTGATATCTAGTCTGTTACACATGTATGTATATATATGTAGTGTGTTAGTGTACAGTAAACTACATTTTTAAATTCCACTTTTTTATTACAGAGGCATATCCTCAAATATGTTAAGTAAAAGCCAATGAAGCTGTCCATGTTTCAGACTAAAGTTATTTTTTTTTCTCTTTTGGGTTTCATATGTTTTAATTTAATTCTAAATTTTCCCATACACAAATAGTATAATACTACAAACTTTTGAAAATTATTAAATTGCAAAATCACACTTACATTATTTAATCTACAAATGTACAAAGAACTTACAGCTTTGAGGATGAATGTAAAAGCTATAAAATTTATTACAAAGGAAAGTCACTGTTAAAAATAATGCATAAAATATATTATAGGAAATGAGAAAAATTGGAAATTATTTGGGGCTGGTAATTTATAACATCCTGAGGGACTTTTTTGTTAACACCTCTCTTATTTTCCAGGTTTTCAAAAAGTGAAGAATTTGGATTGGTTTCAATCAATAACTAAAGAACTACTATAGTTGAAAATCTGGAAAATGTATATATCTCAAAGTTTAATGGAAATGGAATTATCTAATGTGAGTAAGAAATAAAATCTGACTCAAACATAGTAACAATTGATGTCAAGCCATGTTTACAATTGACACTATAAAACATTGTAAAGCAGTACAACTATTTAATATTTCAAATCATCTTCTTGGTTTTCCTGTTTTTATGGTGTTATGTTGAAAGTTCAGTACTTTTATGAGAAATCTGAGGTATTCCAGAAGTATGGTTTCTGGCTTACTGACTTGATCTGCATTGGAAACAGTCAGCTCTGCCCACTGGATAAGCTCAAGACCAAGTTTGCCCTCCTTTAGGACAAATGTTAGCAAATTTGGGCCTTGGAACTGATTCAGTTTGATTCTTATTGTGTGCAGAAAGGTTTGAACACAACCCCCATTTATTAATGTTCAGCTGAAGCCCTTTTATGCTGTAGTTTTAGCACTGAGTCATGTGACAGAGAATGAAAGCCTGAAAGCACACACTATCCATACTGGGTCCATTAGAGGAAGTTTCCATACTCCATAAAGAGAAGTCCTTGACTGCAAGCCTAATTCCAGTTCATCACCAACACATTTCAGCTCACTTTCCAATCAGAGGAAGACAACAAAAACCCAAGTAGAAGAAAGTCACTGCCTGTCTCCAGTATGGCCACTTTACGTTGCTCATATCATGTTTGCTCACATTCTACAGGAAGCTAATGAAAGATATGTAAAGCCATTGAACAGATGGAGGTCTATTGTTTCTGAAAGGCCAAAAGTAAAAATGAAAGCTGGAAAATGGAGCAAGTTATGCCCAGATTATCTATAGCAAAAGGAAGTGATGTTGGTAGAAACAACAAGCCTCTGACGCCATTGCCTACTTCACTGAATTTAGCAAAGTTGGACTATGAAGTTGTTGGCAATGAGAAGCAATTATCAAAGTAGAAGCCTGCCCTGAAACTACAACTTCCTCTGTGACATAATCATTGAAATGTTCATTTCCTTGGCAAAATAGTCATTCTCTGATTAAACAGATATTAGTAAGAAATATTGTCTTCTTGGTATTTTATCATAACTTTAATTCTCTATTTTATCACACTTTAAATTTAAGTAATGACTACTGGAGAGATTGCTTAGTGGTTAAGGTGCTTGCCTGCAATGCCAAAGGACCCAGGCTCCATTCTCTAGGACCCATGTAAGACAGATGCACAAAGTGGCACATACATCTGGAGCTTGTTTTCAGAAGCTAAAGGCCCTGGTGCACCCGTTCTCTTTCTCCCTTTCTCTCTTCTCTAGCTATCTATATCTATCTACATCTAATCTATATATTTGCTTCTTTCTTTCTCAAAGGAAATAAAATTAAAAGTTTAAAGTTACATTTAAGTAACTATTTGTTTTGCTGGGGATACTTACTTGACTGAAATAATCCATTTATGCATGTTTAACATGTAAAATACATTATGGAAAACACTTAACCTATAAAAGAATAATTAAAAATGCAATACCAGAGCTGGAGAGATGGCTTAGTGGTCAAGGTGCTTGCCTGTGAAGCAAAAGGACCAAGGTTTGATTCTTCAGGTCCCAAGTAAGCCAGATGCACATGGTGGAACATGCATCTGTAGTTATTTTACAGTGGCTAGAGGCTGTAGTTAGTTTACAGTGGCTAGAGGCCCTGGCATGCCCATTCGCTCGCTCACTTTCTCTCTCTCTCTCATAAGTAAATAAATAAAAATAAATATAAAAATTTAATACTACACTAAGTTAAACCAAGATAAGAAATCATGACACTGTTTATCAAATAAGATTAAATTATCTCATTTACTGACTCATTGTTGATATTTTTATTCATTTTTATTTTTCAATCTTGTTTGTATGAAATTTCAGGAAAAAATCCTGTAATTATAGCAAACATTTCTTTCTCCTTAATATATTTCAGGTACAAAAGTTACATTCTTTTCTGAGTTATCACTTAGGGAATGAAGGATGGAAAATCTGGGCAAGAGAGCAAAATCCATTAAATAGTTAAAAAAAAAAAAAGCCTAGATCATGGGCTAAAAACAGAGTAACCAAAGATATTTTTATGCAGGCATGGTGATGAATGAATGCCTTTAATCCCAGCAGTTGAGAGTCAGGGGTGGAAGGATTGCCATTAGTTCAAGGCCACCCTGAGACTATATAGTGAATTCCAGGGCAGACTGGGCTACAGTGAAACCCTACCTCCAAAAAACAAAAGACATTTTAAAAATAGTGATTCATTTTAACTGACTCCTCATAGTGACATTAGAACTGGATGCATTGAGGGAGTTGTGTGGAATGACGTGGTACACATGTGCATTGCCCAATATTGAAACCATTATCAGCCCAGACATTTGTTGTCTCTGTGATGAAACTCTTCAAACTCCTCTCCGCCAATATTATAACTGTCCATAGTCACCTCACTATGTACACCAGAACTTCTTGCTTGTACAATTCACTGAGAGGCTTGGAAGAAGGAAAGGAAGTCTTTCTCCCTGATAGAAATAGGCCGGTCCTGGGAGCTGTCCAATGTACTGAGTAACTTTACCGCTGAATAGAAACCAATGTCTTTCATGGTTCTGCTCAGAATCAGAAAATCTCTACATGGCATGTCTTTAGGCTATTTCTTCTAACTCAGCTTCGAAGTTATTTTGTCAACGTGTTACTTTGCTCCTCTGCATCTTAGTAAAGATCCCTGCACTGAATAATTGTAGCTGGCAACACAGAAAAGGGAAGTAATTTTCTTTAAACTCCAGGATGATATGAAATCATTGAAACTTCAGGCTCAAGATAATAAATTTACAAACTATAGTCTCAAAAAAATGACCAAAGGATATCCCCAAATATCCTTAAACAAAATTAATTTGACCTATGATACAAGAGAATAAGGGAAGTGAGTCAGTTGAAAACAACAAGTGTTTTTCTGTTTTTGTTTTTGTTTTTGTTTGTTTTTTTTCCCACAAACGTACACTTGATCCGCAATGGGAAAGTTTGTTGACCCCTAGGCAGCGAATGAGCTGTTCCATCCTTCCACTTACTAAGGCTTACTTGTATTTTGAAAAGGAGACTGAAGTCGTTTTGTTTGAGGAAAGGGTTAGCTGTGTCCCCGATGTCAGAATTCAGGGTGAAGCTTAGAATGTGGCTTGTTTTTAATTTCACTGCCATCATAACATTTTCCCTTACATAAAAACCCTTACAGTAGAAGGTAAGAACAGGGAAGAAAAGTCAAGGATCACAATTGTCAGACTGATTGTGTCCCAGCAGATTTCAGAAGTCATACTTTGTAAAAAGGCCGGAGAGTTGTTTGAGATGCCCTAGAAGGAAGAAAAAAAAAAAAAAAAGCCGGTTCCAACAGAGACAGCGGGGAATGCGCTGGGGGCCACTGGCTATGCTTACTTAAGCTAATGGAAGGTTTTCCCTTTCAGCAGCCGCTGCACTGGGATACCAGACAAACAGCTCCCCTCGACCCCTAGCAGAAAGGGCCCCTCTCCAGGACATCATTAAAAGCGGATGCACTTGCTCCACATTCGCTGGCAAATGGTGGCAAGACTCAGGACTCCTACCCGGATGCCAAGGAGAAGCCATCGCAGTGGAAAAGATCAGTGCTTTGAAGATGCAAGCAGGAATTAAGGGCCAGATCTGAGATAAGATAACGTGGGGAACAGAACGTTGACTGGCTGCTGGGGGGTCTAGGGGGGGGGGGTGAGGACAGACAAAGAAAACACAGCAGGTAAGAGCTGGGGTTGGTGCCTAGAAGGAACTGTGGCGCAGCACAAGTCTTGCAAACTGGAGGGATGCCTGTCCCTTTGAGCCTTCCACGTGTGCTCAAGTTTGCCTTCTTCCATCAGTTTCCAGAGGAGGGACGTGGCCACCGCCTTTCCATTTCTTGCGACTAATCCAATTACCAGCTTGGTTTAAGATACTAGTGTCCTTGGGCCCCTCGGTGATGGTGCCCCAGCACAGTCCAAGTGGACCATTCAGAAACCCTATCGGCAGTTTTGCCCTCCCTGAGAGGAATCCATGAGGTGCAGGGCCAAGCCGGAGCCATGGCTGCCTATCTAGAGAGCTGCGTGGACCCCACGGTGCTGGACTTCGTGGCAGATTTGTCTCTGGCTTCCCCAAGACATCCTTTTCTCAGCGACTTCCCACCCAACGTGCCCTTGGTGGAGCTCAGAGAGGGAAGACCCAGGAAACTGACAGCGTTCGGAGACAGGGGCTCTGCAGAGAACGAAGGAGCTGAAGAGGACGGGGGGGAGGAGGAGGAGGAAGAAGAGGGTCGTGGGAGGGTAGGCACCCTACTGGGCCGTTCCAGAAGGAAAAGAGTGATCACCTACGCCCAGCGCCAGGCTGCCAACGTCCGTGAGAGAAAAAGGATGTTCAACCTCAACGAGGCCTTCGACCAGCTGCGCAGGAAAGTGCCCACTTTTGCTTACGAGAAGAGGCTGTCCCGGATCGAGACCCTGCGCCTGGCCATCGTCTACATCTCCTTCATGACTGAGCTCTTGCAGAGCTGCGAGAAGCAGCCTGGGAGCTGCTGAACCCTGCCTGGGAAGGATGTGGACTCGCGGTGGTGGCGGCGGAATGGAAGAGGGACTCGCAGAGATCAGATCTTGCGTTTGGGATGGTAAAATCCCCGCCCGGCGGTTGAGAAGAAAGGCTATGTTTGGAGTGAATCAATGCAAAGCCGTCCCCCAAACAGGGCTAGATTAGGGGGAAATTGGGATTCACCGCCTGCAGAGTGGGACGGAAGCGCGTCCTCTCCTAGGACACCAAATCTGAGCTTTGGTAAAGTCTAATCATTCCTTCTCCCTTCCTCCCTACCTCTCCCTTGTCTGCCTTTAAGGTTGTAAGTAGAAATAATAAAATAGAAATTATTTTTTGTTCTTTTGTTGACTCTAGAGTCGGTGATGAGGTGGCTTTGGCAGGTGCTCTGTGATGGCCAGCGCCGGCAGGCTGACCAAGAACAGAGACCTGTCGTGGGGTCGCGGTGGTGCTTTCTCAGATCAAGGGGCAACTCCGGTGACCTGTCCTCCTTAGAGTGAGAGAAACGAGGTGGGAAAGGGAGGTAGCCCTGGGGATCCTCTGACAAACTGCAGCCTCCCAGAAAGACTGGCTGTTCTTCCCTCTCCCTCCCTCCTTTCGTCCCGTACTGTTTGGGAGGGGCTGCGCCAAGCTACTTTTCCAAGGCAAAATGTCCCAAGGTGGCACGCTTTCATTTTGCCCAGTCGAACTAGATCCGGTTCCCTCCCACCCCCAGACTGGGGTAGGTGCAGTGGGCTCCACCCCATCCCTGCCTGCTTCCCACCCTCCTAATCCTGCGGGGGGTGGGGTCGGGATGGGGGGGGGGAGAGCCTGGGGCGCCAACGCGCCTGCGCCTCCGCTGCCCACCAGCAGCAGTGGCCTAACAAACGCTTCTCTCCAGCAGCTGCACAACCCCGTGCCATGAAAATGCTTATGCGGTGGGTAGGGAAGTTAGCTTTCATTCTAATGGCATCTAGACGACTACTGAAAGAAAAAAAAAAAAAAAGTCAAAAAAGGAGACAGTTCTTACTTTTTGTAAAATACCCGTGTTGTAGAGGAAGTTGAAACAGGTTCAAGCTCAGAGGCCTTCTCTATTGGCATCTGCCTTTCTGCAAATCTCCCTTGTGGGTGACTTAGTAGCCCCTGAACTGGGGTCCTTCAGAATGAAGTGGAAGGTGTGAGGAGCGGAAGCTAGCCTAACTGTAAATGCATTAGTTAGTAAGGAAAAATACCCAGGGACTACTTCTTTATTTTACACCTCATTGTGTGTGGTCAAACACAGCCAGAGCAAGCTTGAACACGCACAATTCTCCCTCACATTTGTACAATACTTAATAAAAGCGAATTCATTTTATGAACAATATATACTCAATCTAGAAAGCTTGCAAAACGAAAGTTCAATAAATGAAAGGAACATTTAAATAAGCCAATGCTACTATAATATTATATTTTAATCTATTTCCTTCTAGTCATTTTCTATTGAAATTATAAATATATTGTGTGCAACAAATATGGACTATTTTGGATATTGATCTCACTTGGAGTTATAGAATGAGCTCTTCCTTCCCTTTAAGTATTAAATGTGATTTCATTAAATTTACTGTCATATCATTGACTCGTACCTTAACTGTAATTCTTTACAGATACATACCCCAAATATTTCCATATACTATATATGAAGATATAGATATATATATTCATATCATATATACATAATTATATATGTGATGCTGCAGAGTATTCTTATAACTGTCTTCATATAATGTCCTTATTTTAGGTACTTAGGATTACTCTTTGTGGATAACATGAATTCCCTGCTTTGTTGTTATAAATGGTGGGATTTGATTTCTGATTGGTCTTTCCAGGTCACACATCATCCATGTCCCATTGCAAGGATCTGTTTGTCTCTCGGCCCTTCTTGTCAGTACCTACATGTTTCCCCCACCCCTGACAGAACAGGGGTCTCAAATATGTACCTATCACTATATTAATAGAATGGGAAAACTCTTCCACAATACAGTTTGTTTGAGTTTCACATGAGTCACTAAGTCACAAGCATTTAATGTCCAATGCTGTTTAAATGAATTGCTTCATTATGCAGTTTTTCATCTTGGTTCAGTATATTCCATATTTCCATTTGTCAGATGTACCTCAGAAGTTATCTTATTGGGATTTGACAGTGATTCAGTAATGTTTGAAAGGAAAGAAATTTAGACAAAAATATTATTCCATGTTTAAAATAATTTCTTATCAAAATTTTGCTCAGGTCACGGAGAGCTGTTGTGACATTTGAACTCCCAATTCTCTCCTAAACGGTTCCTTAAAGACATTTAAAAATATATCACATAAAATCACCATTAATGTACAGCTCAGAACATTCATATTTTGTTGTCAAATATTATCTACTAGAAAAATCATGCATCTCTTTTGATATATGCATATGTGATATGTTTATACTTAGTTAATGTTACTCACATGCAACATGGGAAGTATCCAGAACTTTTAAAGATTCCCAGTCCTTCTCATAGGCCTGGATTAGTTCTGAAATCAGTTCTCTCTCTCTCACCAAGTTTTTGTTTTTATTATGTTGTTCTATCAGGATATTTGCATCATCTACTATAAGAATGTCAGGTTAAATAGATCAGAGAAAAATTATAAACAGCTAAAACCAAACACCAACAAAACAGGAGAGGGAGTAGCTTTTCCAATTCTCTAACATGTTTATTAAAACCGAGTTTTAGGCCATGACCTCTATATAATTTTTATAATGTAAAAATCTTATTTTCTTTTTTTACCCATACATTCTTTTAGTTACCTAAGATAGCATATTTTTTGTTTTTTTAAGATTCATTTAGAATTACTGATTTTGATACATGAAAGCAAAATATTTATTTCCTAACTCATTTTCATTACAGTATTCTGTTCTCCAAACCCTCCAGCATTCCAGTGTCAGTCTATCAGGTTTATCTATCCTATTGTTCATTCACTCCATCAACTGCTAACTTTTTACAGATAGTGTGAAAGGGTTCAGAAGTACAAGAATTTACAGGAGATTCATTTCTGCAAGATTTTTCTTGAAATTAAGTATCATGTTTTTAAATCTATAAGTGTTGGTAAATAAAAACAAATGAGGAGTTAAATTTCTGAATGTTGAAAGAAGCAGTTTTGAAATTCTGAAATAAAATAAAGCTATGTTGTCTAGGGACCATCAACATCATTAGGTCCTGACAGTAACTATAATCATCCACCATTCCCAGTCCCCACTCTCTTATTCTAAAGCTCTGTTATGATCTTAAGACGCTCAGATTATGACTGCACTAACTGACTCTTCAGCATAGTAAATAATACCACAGCATCTTTACATTAAAAGATATTTCTCATCATTGGAACAGGAATTATTCCTGCCATTCTTTAAACTATTACATGTTAGCAATGTTTTACTCATTGTAAGTTTTTTCATGTCCCAAGTACAATTTTTAGGCATTTTCATAATCATTGTACAAAGGAAATAGCTTAAACCATAGTAGCGATAAAAGACTCTGAGAAATGGAAATTTTACTCCTTACACCATCTCACTCACAGATATAAAACAAAGTGATCCACAGACCAACATCAAAACCATTGTGCCACAATGCTCAACATTTAATTTTTCTAAGCAATCTGTATGGGTTTTAGTTTTCTCCATGCCTATCCATACAATCTATATGCCTTCAACAAAAAGCTTTGTTAGCATAAGACATACACTATGCTAAAATTGTGTTACTTTTGTTATATCTAAATTAACATTGATAGAAACATCAATAGTTATTGTTTTTTTAAATTTCTACCAGTTTGAAAATTCCTATTTGTGTCAGCTACTTCTAAAAATTGTAATAATTCAAATTTTTGAAATCTTCACATTATTTGGTCATTTTGAATCTAAATAGCATTTTAAACATTGCATGGAGGAAATTTATTTATATACTATTTTCTGACTGAAACTGTGTTTTCAGTTCCTCATGACTATCAGATTACTATTAGCATTCAAACATGTAAACCATAAAAAGATCTAGATGAAATCATATTTGAAAGACATAATTAAGCTTTCCAAGAAAAGTAAAAATAATCACCAGACTTTTCCATCAACAGAGAAATGTTTAGCTGATCAATTGCACTGTTAGTTGCCCAACTCAAAAGCAGTGTTTGACAAAATTAGTGCTGAAAACCAAACCAAATACTCTACTACTATGTATATAATTCATGCATGAACTTACAATTCCGACCCTCACACTAGTGTTTATTGTCATGTGTGTCAGTATTTCCATTAGGAAAAAAATTCATTCTTGTAGATTTACAATGTGGCCACAAGATTTTTGTGACGAAACATGATAAAACTTTGGAATACCTTATTCTTCTTAGGAATAGGCAATGAATCCAAAAGTACCTTTTACATGTGCAGTTCTTATACAAATTTTATCAATATATTATTTTGATCAAATAAGGACTGCAGATTCATGTTAACTCTTAAAAAATAAATTGACTTTTATAAATTCATATTATTTTACTCAATAACATCCTGATATTTTCAGAAAAATGGTGAATTTTGTTAGGTATCTACAACGTGGCTCAAGTTGCCCAAAGGTTCCTGACCTTTGCCAACACTTGGGTGGATTTAGACCAAGTGTGGTCATCAGCTCCATCCCTCCCTGTGAATACTGCATTTTAAAAAGGGTTACAAAACAAGAGTCAGCAGTTCTGACCATTTTGTTTTGACTTTGGGGTTTCTTTGAATCTGAAGCTCAAAACCAAACCTGGCGGAGGAGGAGAAGGAAAGGAAAGAAGCAATGAAAACCGACAGAAATAAAACACCAGAAAGATGGAAAAACTTCTTCAAGTCTCTACAAATCAAAGCATAAATTTCCACAACTTTCTCTATGATACCACATTTTTTTTCTACCTAAAGCACATTCCTTAAAGAAGTATAAGAAAATGCAAAGAAAAGTAAGATTGAGTTTTTTAAAGATTATCTGTGGGTAATATTTAATTCATTCCCATCTTAAATTTAGCAGAAGGCAATGGATATCCAGTGAAATCAAGAATGTGACAAATAAAACATGATAGAAATGATCATAGTAAAAATAAAATCTCATGTTTGCTTAGTGTTTTGCTTTCAAAGCACCATTCACATACCCTCATGCATTTGATCTTCACAATTGGGTTTGAACAAGACTTAATGTCTTAATTAAATTGAATAGTCATCTACATCCCAAATATTGCTTCACTCATCATTGAAAACAGCACAATACTGGAATTTCTAAAAAGGACTGATGGTCACATATAAGTACTACCTCACTTTGAAAGATATTGCTTTCACAGATCAAAAGCACCTTAACATGTTCTGTGGATGATAAATTATACAAAAGACTGGTATGGTCTGGCTCCCTCAAAGGCCAAATTTTACAGCCTTCTATTTAGGGCTCTGTGAAGGAGATTTCCACCTGCAGCCAACAAATGTAGATGACCTCAAAGCAGCTGTGATGGACAGGGTTTCTTTTATGATTTCCAGTCTTCAAAAGGAAAAATGATTATGAGACTATGGAAACAGATCAAACAACCAGTGAAGAATCATACTCAAGAACATGTGATAATCATGTTTCAATAAATAAACAAATGATTTAGCCTATATTTTTCCTCACATGACTTTATATTCTTCCAGTGACAGTGAAATCCCAATATATATTTGCTAATGGTCAGAATTTGAATTAACTGGCTATACTGAGTTCTGTAGTTTGGTGATATGACAGTAAAACTAGAAATGGTCTCAAGGAGAAACACTAAATAATCGGGTCATCACGTTTGGATGAGATAATAAAAACTAGTAATATCTATTACAGTATTGCTTGGTTTTGGTAATCCATGTTCTAAACACTGTGTTGAGTTCTTCATGTAACTTTATAAACTCCTCATAACAATTTTAGGGTCTACACAGTACTGTTTACTCCATTGTGGAAAAGGAACTATGAAATAAAGTTGTTAAACAATTGCCCCCAAGCTTAATCAGCTACTGGTGAAGCTAAGGTTTCAAACTCAAAGAGAGAGAGAGAGAGACTAAGCTTATCTGTAGACATTTATATGATCCTTATATATAAGTAGAGAAGCTAAGACAAAAAATACTAATTTCTTGAACTTTGCATTTCCCTGGAAACTTATAGTTATTTAAAAATAAAATTAAAATATTTAAAAATTCAAGTGATTACTATGCCAGCTCTTTGTACCTACAAAATTCCATAGATATACAGTTCTCATTAGCTGTAAGGAATCTTTCTCAGATACTTGCATCAAGAATTTCATGAAAATTGAAACTATCATTTTGTGCATGATATTTAATGTGAGTCGTAAAATAAATATTGAGACATGCTTTCGCCATGAGACCTTATATAGCTAAGAGCATGTGTTATTGTCCCTTTGGTATGGTCTGATATTCTCAGATTCATTCTACAGTGTATATTTGTAGTATTTTTATATTCAGTTGTGCCACTTAAAACGACCCATCATTATCTATAAAGTAGAACATATAAACACACTGTTGCTTAAAGAAACAAAAGAAATAATTAAAAGAACCTAGTACAGTGCTCACACAAAGTAGATATTTAGCTAATATTGACAAGATTGTAAGTGATACTACCACAAGTTTGGATGCATATTGAGAATAAACTGATCCAGTCTTAGAAGGGCCCATGGGAACATACAAAAAAGCAACATAAATAGTTTTATCTGTTCCTTATAGAGGCAGAATTTTCTAAATAACTTGGGATTTGGTGCCCAATTTAAGCCCTGACATGATAAATTCTTTAAGCATAGAAATTTTTTTTAAATTTTTTTTATTTATTTGAGAGCGACAGACACAGAGAGAAAGACAGATAGAGGGAGAGAGAGAGAATGGGCGCGCCAGGGCTTCCAGCCTCTGCAAACGAACTCCAGACACGTGCGCCCCCTTGTGCATCTGGCTAACGTGGGACCTGGGGAACCGAGCCTCGAACCGGGGTCCTTAGGCTTCACAGGCAAGCGTTTAACCGCTAAGCCATCTCTCCAGCCCTAAGCATAGAAATTTTGACATAAAGCACAGTGGCATAAATAATCATAATCTTTGGACTTCCATCATAAATGCTTCACTTCTAAAATAATCTCTAAAGGTTTTATGCAAAAGATTTTGTGAGAAATGCGTCCATGTGGCATGGAAGCAGATCAATTGGTAAAATCTCACTTTTGAGCAAGTGGTGCTCTTGGTAATAAATGAGAAGAGGAGCTGAACTGCTTCCATTGTCAAGCATGCACATATTCTTGATGAAGAATAATAAGAAAGCTGCAAAATGCAACTTACTCCATCCAGTCCACTGGGAACAGGGTGGCACAGCCATGTTTACTTTAGCCTCATTGAGAAACCTAAGTGGAATTACCGTCCTTTCCTCAAAAGGAATAATAAATTGAAGGAGAGGGTCTTTGAAGCACAAGAAAATGATCATGGGCCCAAAAGTACATCCTTAGACACCCTGTGTCATAGCTTCCATTTCGTGTCTTATGGTTCTATCACTTGGCTTTGGCCTACACAAGCCCATAGACTTTTGCACTCAAACGTGTGTGGATCTGCATAATACTTCACAGGAAACATGGTTTGAATTGTTTGGCTCAGATTTATTTGCAAATTAACAGTTGTTAAAAAGGTAAGGTTTACCTTAATTTTCAAATAATCTTTCAACATTTTTAAAAATGTTGAAAGAAAAAGGGAGAAGTGTAAGTTACTTTGTTCCTTTCAAATCTTTGGTTCGTTTTTTGAAAGATGATGGTAAAGAGCCTCCTGAACTTTACTACACACTTCCTGGTTTAGGAAACATGCCCAATTTCAGGTATTATAATGATTTATTCATATTTTTGGCTAAAAAATGTGGTGACTATAGTTAACAAGCCTTTGACAAGTAGTGGTTTTGCTAATTGTGAGTCTCATTGAACATGCCACAGCATTTCTTTCATCACTACTCATTTACCTAATCTCACCACAGCCCATTGAAATTAGAACAGATGAGCTCAGTACATTTTTATGTATATATATACATATATGTGTGTGTGTGTGTGTGTGTGTGTGTGTGTATGGTGTGTGTGTGTGTGTGTGTGTGTGTGTGTAAATGATACCACCTTGTTTCAGGATGACAGAACCACAAATTAAACTTTATACCCCTTATTAGTATACTACATTTCATCAAATGTAATCAACTGCTTCTAAAGCTAACATGAACCAGTCTAAAAAAATGCCTCAAATTCAAAAGCATTACGCAATAAAATACAACAAAAACCTTTCCAAATTGCATCCACATGAAAATATGCACCAAACCTCAAGGTCTTTATCCTGCACAGTCTCAGACTTCTACTTATAAATTTGATCCTTTGCCCCACTGTATGATTCTCACACATGTGGATATGCATATTCTCAGAGGCATTAATACCAGAATACAATGCTATATATATTAGAATACATTGTGAACATGGAAATATTCTTACTCCTAACTCAAACCCTTAAAAAATTACTGTTTTTTTTTTCTTTCTTTCTTTCCCATCATGTTTTGGTAGCTTCACTCTGTTCAACAAGTGGGCTTCTCTTTCTTGAAACTTTATATATTGTGATGCTCATGATTATTCTTATTTTCTGTCACAATAGTAACTATATAAATTAGCATTCATGTCTCTACATGTGTTGAAAACAAGCATAGGATAGCCTGCAGTTCTTTGTCAAGCATGGAAGTATATCTGTCTGAGTACCATTACTGAGACCATCAGTCCAGAGGGTGGTAGAAAAGAAAGTGTCTGGAATTGCCATTCAGTAAACCTACAGAACATTCATTGATTAGATGAGGGTCACTGACTCAATGAGAAAAACAGAATTGTCCCTGGGAACCACACTACTTTCTCCTGAGGAGACTCAAAAGTACCTGCTGCATAGGCAACTTACAGCAGGAAAGGAGTTAGCATTCAAAAACACTCTCTAAACTTTGGCTATACTTGGGGAAGATATAAGCCTAATTTTATACTGTTAAGATGTTCCATGCGTCCTTACAGCTTTGCTTATAAAAATTTTACTTGTGGGGAATGAAATAAAAGAAATAATAAAGACTATGCAAGAAAGCAGAACAGCCAAATATATAACTGGATATTGTCTATATCAAAATATGTAAAGATAACTTAGATGTCTAAAAAAGTAAGACCTTATGGAAAATTGTTACAGCTTTTAAAAGTATAATATGTAGGGCTGGAGAGATGGCTTAGTGGCTAAGCTCTTGCCTGTGAAGCCTAAGGACCCCAGTTCCAGGCTCGATTCCCCAGGACCCACGTTAGCCAGATGCACAAGTGGGCGCATGCATCTGGAGTTCGTTTGCAGTGGCTGGAGGCCCTGGCGCACCCATTCTCCCTCTCTCTCTCTGCCTCTTTCTTTCTCTGTCTGTCACACATAAATAAATAAATAAATAAAAATAAACCAAAAAATGTATAATATGTAACAATAGTGTGTACTGTAGAAGATGATTCAGTAAGTGACAAGAGGATTACTTTACAAAACAAGATACAACATGAATTTAATTTGCTTTCATATGGGTAGTATGCAAGTATACATGTATAAAATGCTCATGTTGTTCTACATAATATATAAATGCTTCTATTTTATTTACTAGATGGGAATTTTTCATGTTTTGTAACATTGTTTTATATTATTTTGTATTTGTATTTTACAGCTTTATTTCATCTTTTTGTAGTCAAAAAAAATGATTTTAATTGTATTAATTTAAATGAACAGAACAACATAATTGATGTGCTCCTCTTTTAGTTGAATAAGAGGACATTGCTACTCGGATGAGTGCTTGCTTTCTTAACTCTTATCATATTTTACCTAGTATTTAAGAGGCTGAGCAGTGCTATTCTACAACTTCTTGGACTACTGAAGAGCGGAAGTTACCTTCCCAACACACAAGCAGTGATTTTTGTTTTTTTGTTTTTTTTTTTAATTATTTATTTATTTGAGAGTGACAGACACAGAGAGAAGGACAGATAGAGGAAGAGAGAGAGAATGGGCGCGCCAGGGCTTCCATCCTCTGCAAACGAACTCCAGACGCCTGCGCCCCCTTGTGCATCTGGCTAACGTGGGACCTGGGGAACCGAGCCTCCAACCGAGGTCCTTAGGCTTCACAGGCTACCGTTTAACCGCTAAGCCATCTCTCCAGCCCAAGCAGTGTTTTTGATCATTGTCTCTTTCTCATTGCAAGGATACCCAGCATCCTAACCTCCAACAGCATAGTTTAGCTTATCAGAGTTTGTACTGTTTTACATAAAAGCCTGTGGAGTTTGGAAAAAGAACATTTTTTTCAAGTCTGTATTCTACAAAATATACATTCTAATGGACAACCCCCAAAAGGCCATTTGAAATTAGAAATATAAGACTTAACCTTATTGTTAAGTCAATAAAATTTTAATTAAAGAAAAACATTTATGGGCTGCAGAGATGGCTTAGTCGTTAAGCGCTTGCCTGTAAAGCCTAAGGACCCCGGTACGAGGCTCGATTCCCCAAGACCCACATTAGCCAGATGCACAAGGGGGCACACACATCTGGAGTTCGTTTGCAGTGGCTGGAAGCCCTGGCGCGCCCATTCTCTCCCTCTCTCTCTCTCTCTCTCTCTCTCTCTCTCTCTCTCTGCCTTTTTCTCTGTCTGTAGCTCTCAAATAAATAAATAAAATAAAATAAAATAAAACATTTATTTGAGAGAGAGAGACAGAGAGGGAGAGAATGGACACACCCAGGGCTTCAGCCACTCACTGCAAACCAACTCCTGATGCATGTGGCACTTTGTGTATCTGGCTTACATGGGTCCTGGGGAATTGAATCTGGATCTTTTGGAGGTACAGCCAAGTGCCTTAACCACTAAACAATTCTCCAGCCTCCAAATTTAAAATTTTAAAGATAAATCCTTATGCTTCTTTTGGTACCAGTCATATAGAAATAACAATTCAATTAAACTGCTGGTGAGGGAGGCACTTTTAAAAAGACAAGTGATGGGCTGGAGAGATGGCTTAGCAGTTAAGCACTTGCCTGTGAAGCCTAAGGACCCTGGTTCGAGGCTCAGTTCCCCAGGTCCCACGTTAGCCAGATGCACAAGGGGGCGCACGCGTCTGGAGTTTTTGCAGAGGCTGGAAGCCCTGGAGCGCCCATTCTCTCTCTCCCTCTATCTGTCTTTCTCTCTGTGTCTGTCGCTCTCAAATAAATAAATAAATTAAATTAAAATAAATTCTTTTAAAAGGACAAGTGAATTTACCCATAATTCATAGACACACGAATGTACACACACACTCTCTCTCTCTCTCTTTCTCTCTCTCTCTCTCTCTCAACAACTAGCAGTACTAGTACTGAAGCATTTATTAACTAGTCATGAATATGTTTAAGAGTTTTAAACAACAATTTGTGTTCTATTTAGTTCAAGATAACTACATGGAAAATCTGAACTGCCACAAAAACAAAATTGATAACATTTAATATTGACTTTTGAAAAGGCTATAATTAGCCTCTGGTAATGTGAGCCCAAAAGCCTTACATACTTATATTCATAGATGTTTATTTTTATGTATTTTGCATATTTATGGTTTGAAAATTCTGTAACATATGAAAACTAAAGAAAAAAACTCATTTGTTACA
This sequence comes from Jaculus jaculus, assembly GCF_020740685.1. Classification (NCBI taxonomy): domain Eukaryota; kingdom Metazoa; phylum Chordata; class Mammalia; order Rodentia; family Dipodidae; genus Jaculus; species Jaculus jaculus. Next base: position 32,183,757 of record NC_059117.1, on the reverse strand, counting down.
AAGAATTTCTAGATACTAAAATCCTGTGCTGCTTTAAATGTTTTATTGTTTCTAACAGGTGACATTTTATCCCCATTAACAATAACAGATGTCTAACGCATTCAAAAGGAAAATCCTTTATGTGCTGAAATAGAGGACTTTTCTGAAAAGAAAGGCATGTGCTTTAACTTATGTTAGTCCAAATTTAGATACTGTGCTTGGTGTTATTTCAGGAAATTAAAAGGTGAAGAGACAGTTACACACCAGTGAAACAGAGCAAGCATCTCCGCAGATACCAAAACAGTGTAAAGGAGGAACCACTTGAGCTAAATTAATATGTAGAATGGGTCATATTAGCCCAGAGAACAAATTCAAACAAAACAAAATCCCATACCATTTATTTCTGTAAATTACATAGCACTAGTGATTATTTTTCAGTTATAATAAATTTTAAATTTAATCATCATGAGATATGAAAATCTGGAAAAATTCTGAAAACTTGACAGAAAACAAATTGCTGTTTTCTCATTGTTTTCAGACCTTAATATCTTTACTACTGATTCAGAATAAATTCAAGACAATGAGCCACATACAGAGTAAGAACACAGCTCAGTGGTGGAACCCTTGCCTATCAAGCATGGGGCACTGAATTCAGTCCTCAGTACTGGATCGGAGGGGCTGAACGTAGAGCAGAAACATATCCAAGCTTGGTGTGTGTGTGTGTGTGTGTGTGTGTGTGTGTGTGTGTGTAAAATTTTTGTCAAAGCTGGTTTTTTGCTTTCACTTGCATAAGCACCTTCTCTCCTGCAGACAGTTCCTGGAATTACTATGGAGTTGTTGTGACCCTTCACTACAGACAATGCAGAGATAAATTCATCAAAGTCAGTGGGGTGAGAAACAAGTTACTAAGCAACCACAGTGTGCAAGCTAGCTTTTTACTAGTGGTATGTCATTCACATTTGACAAAATGCTTACTAAGATGAATTTCAACATACTTATATTATTACAAGGAAACAAGTTCACATTAGTTGAACTAGCTTGTCCTATCTCAGACAAACTGTTGTGGTACAAACTTTCAACCAGGTATCTCCTTCCCTCGAGCTAAAATTGGCAAACACTACTTTAAAGCAGCTCCATGCCTTGCCAAAACTAGGTACTGTGCATATGACTAAAGATGATCAGCACTGGACAACCCAGCTGATAAGCATTTTTACAAGCTCAAACGTATGCTGCTTTACAAAAGTGCTGTTAGTTACCATTGTTTCAGTGTTTATCGCCAAGTAAGAATTACACCTTTACGCACTTTTACACAGCGGGGTAGTTGGCATGATGCTGCTCAGTAATAGTATTGCTTCATGTTCATAGAGTGAGGAAAAAATAGTTTTGGAAATGGAATTGGCTAGTTTCTTGAAAGATTCAAAATACACATATTTGTGTCTGTGCTGTGCACAAGATCATACGTGCACACACGCATGCATGTACAAACACACACACACACACACACACACACACATCATATATATATATATCCCCTCCTAGTCTACCCCTGCAAGTCCAGGAAACCTCTGGCATTTCCTTCAAGTGAAGCATTTTATGAAATTGGATTCATAATTCATCATAATGTTTATGATTGGCTAATAAATTCTATTATTATATTTATCATATTCATGATGCTTGGGGCATTAGCAGAAACGAAACAGGAAGAAATGCAGGGGTGATAATCCAAGTCTTGTGCCTTGCTTCAGCCCAGGCCCACACTACTACTTTTCTTCTTCCAGGCACAGTTACTTTTTGCTTTGTCATCTCAGTGAAAGAGATATGCAAACTCTAGACTTAAGAGCAAAGGCTAGATCATGGTCATTTGCAGTGTTTATATAAGAAATGTTATTTTTTGGTGGGGGGGGACTGGGTGATGGTTCAGTCAATAATGTGATTTCCCTATAAGTGTGAAGACAAATTCAGATACCCAGCACCCAGGTAAATGCCAGGTGGTTGTGGGGCCCACCTATAATAAAAGCCTTTTCTTAGGAGAGAAACACTTCCCCAGGGCAAGCTGATAGCAAGATTAGTTAACTTAACGAGCTGTAAGTTCAAGTGAAGAGACCCTGCCCCAGAAAATAAGGTGGACAGTAATTCAAGAAGACACTCCATGTCAATCTCTGTCCTCCAGACACACACACTCACACACCCACACCCACACTCACGAGTGCACACAGGGGCACACATATATACCTTGTTTCATAAATTGCACTGTCAGATCAAAGAACTCAAATCAATTACAAGAGCCTTGATGAAGTCAGGGTCTCTAGAGCACTGAGCCAGAAGACAGTGGGAACAAAGCAGCAGCACACATTGCTTCAGAGGTACTGCACTGCTGCTGCTGAGGTTGATGGGAACTGTACACGTGAAAGGGTGAAACCTGTTCATGGAGACTTACAATAAGTTACCAAACAGATCAAATGACAGAAGTGGTTGTGATTCTCCTATCTGTGGGATTTAATCCAGAAATAGAAGTTCTCTGAGTAAAATTGCAGGCCTTTGGAGAATGTTCGAGTCAGATGTGAGTTACAACATTTTCTTCGTCAGGTTATGTCATTGTTGTATCTCTGAGTTTGTGAGTATTCTTGAAACATACTTGACTATTTCATAAGTATAGTATCTTCCCTTTGTAACTTGACTGGTTGGTTACAACCTACCTGTAATGACTTTTTAATGCTCCCATATCATTAGTAACTGGCTTTCAGTGACTACACTGCACTACAGTTCTACTAGTGGTTTGCTTATCATTTATAACCCAATATAAATACTTACAAATAATGAATACTTTGGAAATGATAATAGATTTATTATCCTTTGTCTTCTCCTCCCCCACACGTCTCCCTTCTCCTACCCCCCAAAATCTATATTTTCTGTTATGTCAGTTGGAGTCACTGACTGCATTTTACTTGTAACCATATAAAATTAAGCTTTTTCAAGAGTTTTTTTCTTCTTTAAAATGCATGCGAATTGAACATTTCTACAGAAATTACAGAGAAAGAAAATAAAAAGATATACTATAGTTCTCTCTACTGAAGTTATTGGACTACATAAATGTTTCCTCTGGGAAAGAGGGGTTGACAAAATGATCAAGAAGGTGAATAATTTCCTGACTTCCCTTTCCCAAGTCAAATGTTCATGGTCAATTGTGTGGGTTGCCCTCGATCATGCAAGCATATAAATGTCATAGTGAGGAGAGAGTGAAAAGTAATAATAGAGCAGGCTCGGCTTACATTTAAATTGGGCTAGATCAGATTGAGTTTTCTTGTTCTGTTTAGCATCTAATTTTTACGCTAACTTTCATTACCAATTTAACAAACATCTATCAAATATTTACTGGATGCTTGCTATGGTCTTGAGTCTGCTCTCCGCAGTTTTCTACTTTGGTTCTGAACACTTTGCTTACCAGGCATAGTTAGAGATGTAAAGAGATACACACCTAACCAGCTGCTCCAGAGGCTTAATGGGAGAAGTGGGATTAATTAGCAATTTGAGCTATACGGATTGGTTAGATGAAATTTAGTTTATATATTGTAAGCTCTGTATGACTTTGTTCTTAAATGTCTGTAAGTTGAGACTGACAGGTTGAGTAAAATGACCATATAAGTCCCATGCAGACTATGAGGAGGCAGCAAGCAAAGAATCATATTGCTCAGATTAAAGAACAAAGATTCTCCCTGTTATCTGCCAAAATCTATTACCTTTTTTCTCTTAACTAGAATCTATGGATAGTCATGCCTTGTTACTGCAACGCACCCCTAGGATGACCACCTTATGAATGCAAATTGGCAAAGGTCAAGCTAAAAGCATCATGAACATCACAAGCTTACAAGAGGGAGGAGATGCTACTCATGGTGCCTTTTCTCTTCCCCAATTTGACTTACAGTTTTGGAGGTTTTGGTCCATAATTAGGTGGACCCATTGACTTTGGACCTGAGATGCAGGAGTATGTCACAACAAGGATGGAGGAAGCCCAATCATATTATGCCCCACTGGGGAAGAGGAAGAAGGAGAGACCAGGACCCATAATCCTGTCTGATGGCATGCCTTCCATGACTTGCAAGTGCCCACTAGGTCTCATCTCTTAACAGCACCATATGCTTGAGACCAAGCTTGTAACATATGACTCACTGAGAGACAATCCAGATCCAAACTCTAACCATCTGCCCTTGCCCCCAGAAGCTTGTGTCCATCTCACAATACAAATGCAGGTAGTCATCTATTCCACACAATTCCAAGCTCCTAATTATTCCAACATTACTCAAGAACATAAGTCCAGGTCGTCCTCCAAAAATCAAGGCAATTTTCATGCTTAAAGAGAGATGTCACTTCCCTTGATTTACACCTTTCACACAGGCTGGAACATAAAATTGGCATAACACATGAGATGACTGTTTTAGTCCACATTGTGAGGATAACAGAGGAAAAAGTTAAATCTCAAATATGGTCAAGCTACTGAGCTAAGCCCTTTGACAGCTATCTATACTGCTCATAGGATAAATTGCCTTGTTTGTACCAATGTATGTTTAGATTTTTTGTTGTAATACTGTATATACTATCTTATGTATTCCAAAAACACTGAAACATTTGGGTGTGTAGCTCAGTGAAATAGTGTTTGCCTAACATGCAGAAGGTTCTAGATTTGATCCATAGAACACAAGATAAAGAGAAAGAGAGTAATAATAGGCAGGGAAGGAGGAAAGGAGGAAGAAAGGACAGAAGGGAGGAAGGAAGGAAGGAAGGAAGGAAGGAAGGAAGGGAGCCCTAAACATAGAATATTTATCTAATTCTGACTTATTTCAATTAGTAAGAATTCCTTTGCAATTACATTCCCACAAATGACATAATATCATTCTTCTTTATGGCTGAACTATGCTCCATTGTGAATTTATTTTTCACTTTCCTTATCTACTGATCCATTAGTGGGAACCTAAGCTGATTCCATGACTTCATTAATGTGAATAGTGCTATAGATATGAGTATACATAGGTATCTCTGGGCTATGCTGACTTAGATCCTTCAAGTATATACTTAAGAGTATTGTAGCTGAATCTTACTTTTAGTTTGTGGAGAAGCATCCATCCTAATTTCCATTGTGGCTACGTAAATTTGCATTCCCACCAACAATGTATAAAGGTCTCTTTTTTCCATATGACCTTCATCAGAACTTCCAATAGTTACTTTGAAGATAAAAATGAAATCAATTATATGTCTATGGTTATTAAAATATAAATCACTAAATATATGCCTGAACTCTAATTCCCATCCTGACCTTTTTGTTTTCTATAATGAAACTACCTATGTTCAGAAAAATCCACCAGACTTTATTTTTTTAATATTTTATTTATTTATTTATTTATTTATTTATTTATTTATTTGACAGAGAAAGAGGGAGGGAGGGAGAGAGAGAGAGAGAGAGAGAATGGGCACACCAGGGCCTCCAGCCACTGCAGACGAACTCCAGATGCGTGCGCCTCTTGCATCTGGCTAACATGGGTCCCGGGGAATCGAACCAGGATCCTTTGCAAGCGAAGGCCTTAACCCCTAAGCCATCCCTCAAGCCCTTCACCAGACTTTATATCATGTGATTTTTAAAAATAATTTCTTGGGTTTTTAGGCATATAGTTTTATTAGGTTAATCCAAAAGTGTACAATGCCTTTTCTCCACATCACCTTGCCAGAAGCCTTTTAAAAAATCTTCATGTCAGACATTCTGACCAGAATGAAATAGAATTGTAATAGTTTTAATTTATGTTCCCCTGATGACTAAAGGTGCTGACCATGATTTTGTGTATTTATTGGCCATTTATAAATCATCTGAGAACTATTTAGTTTGATTTCTCATTTACAAATTGGATTCTTTCTTTGATGTTTAGTTTTTGGAGTTATGTATTTGAGATATTTATCCCTATCTGGAAGACAGCTGTAGGTTAACTGTCCTAGTTCATTGTGACTTTTTTGTTTATTTTTATTTATTTATTTGAAAGAGATAGAGAGAGGCGGGGAGAGAGAGAATAGGCACACCAGGGCCTCCAGCCACTGCAAACAAACTCCAGATGCATGTGCTGTCTTGTGCATCTGGTTTACATGGGTACTGGAGAATTGAGCCTCAAACTGGGGTCCTTAGGCTTCATAGGCAAGCACTTAACCTTTAAGCTATTTCTCCAATCCTAATTGTGACTTTTGATGTACAGAAGCTTTTAATTTGATATAACCCAATATTCTTGCTGTTATCACTTTAACTATTGAACACTGTTTGGAAGTCATTGCCTAGTTTTAGATTTTTAAGTAAGTTTCCTTTGGAAGTTTCAAACTTTCATATCGCACATTAAGGTCTATCATCTATTTTGACTATATTTTCACATGGGGTGAGAGGTAGAGATATTCTTTAATTCTACAAATGAATTTATTTTTTAAAGACTCTTCTTTTTGTTTATGTATCTTTCCTGGTTTCTTGATTGAGAATCAAATGACTGTAGTTACATAGGTTTTATCTTGGGTCCTCTGCTGTATTCTGCTGCTCAGTACATGTATTTTGTGATGCCACTGTGCAGAAATGTCTCATTTAGTGCTGATTTTGTTATGATGGCACTGTGGTATAATTTGAAGTCAAATATTACACTTCCATAATTGCTTTGGTTATTCCATATGAATTTTAGGGTATTCTTCTATTTCTGTGAAGAAAGTCATTGAAAATTCAAAGATATTGCTGCACTAAATTTATAACTCTTTCTTGGAAGTATGATCATTCTCACAGTTTTAATTCTTCCAATCCAGAAAAAAATTGGGAGAAGAGAGTTTTCTCCCATTGTGTCTTGTTCCATTTCTTTCTTCAGTATTTTAATTTTCTTTGTAGACATCTTTTACCACCTTAGTTAAACTTATTTCTACGTTTGTTTCCTTCCTTGGTTGGATGGCTATTTGGTTGGTTTTGAGGATATTGTGAATTGGATAGTTTTCATGGTTTCTTTCTAGGTAGGTTCATTGTTGGTGTGTAGAAAACCCAGTGATTTTGCAGTTTGATTTTGTTTC